>NC_056529.1:12656023-12751621 GCF_019175285.1 Sceloporus undulatus | reverse complement strand
TCATAATAATAAAATACAATCTACAAGATGCAATCGGGACGGCATACAAAGATTAAAAACATGTATTCCAAAACCCTCAATCTCCTCTTAAAACAATGGCCCCATACAGACAGGCCAAAATAAGCTGCTTCAGGTCACTTTGAGGTATGCTGCTTAAATGATGCATGCGTCTGAAGAGTCCGGAAGCGCCCCAAACCACGCTCTAGTCCTAAGAACTGGAGCGTGGCTTTGGCGTGGCTTCAAGACTCTTTGGATGCATGCATCATTTAGCGCATACCTCGAATGACCTGAAGCAGCTTTATTTTGGCCTGTCTGTATGGGTCCAATGAAAGATATAAGAGTTTAAAAAAACACACATAAAATAAAACAAATTAAAAAAAATTATACAGCAAACTATAGACTGTGTTAAAGTGATTAAAATAATTGTGTTCTGAAATCTTGCATGCGAAAGTCTGGTTGAGGAGCAATTACCAACCAAAAGTTGACCATATTGGATTAGCTAAACTGTTGGTCAGACTGGACACTTGGAAGTTTAGGTCTGTGGAGAGATGGCAGGACAGACTTTGGGCCCTTTCACACTACACAATTAGAGTAAATGATTCCACTTTAATTGCCATGGTTCTGTACTATGAAATCCTGGTTTGCAATTTGGGAGGGGTTTGTTAGAAGTCTCAGGATTCCATGCGTGTAGCCATTGTAATTAAGTGGAGTCATAGTGTTTAACTGGTTGTGTTAAAAGCCTTGTTTTGTATTACAGGCTAGGAACAGCTAACAGCTGACTCTCAGCACTGCACGTTCTCAAACTGAAGAGCACAGCCTCATAATGCACACCTGAAAATACAAAGAAAACGATGAGCGGAAAACCGCATCGGGTCATAAATCAAGGCACAGTTTGATTTCAGTTTGCATTATCTTTTTAAATGCACTTAAACAAACCACCGAGTGTTTCTCCAATAAGCAAGTCCATAATCTAGACGTTTTTCACAAAACTTGATAATTTCCAGTGGGACTGTAATTAATGCATCCCCCAATAATTGTAGGCTGCCATATAGCAGGTATACTTTTACTAAAGAAAGCAGTCTGAAGAAATTTTTGATAAAACAGTCTCTGATACAGATATGGGCAATTAAGCAAATATATATTCATTCTGCAATAGACCTAAGATTTTGGGCAATTGAGGGAATAAGTACCCACCATGGTGATATGGTTTTGCCAATAAAGAAACTGAATGTGTAAAATTAAAAACTCTGGTCATGTCAGGAGTTAGTCTCTCTCTCATACATTAGTTTTATTGGATGCTCTCAGGTTTTTTCATTTTCATTTACAAATATCAGTGTAAGTCATTCTGTGCTCTCCGGCTTATAGTCTAAAAGCTTGAGACAGGGAAAAAGGAATCCGGTGATGAGAAAAAGGCAAACTCAGTCACGGTTTCTGCAGAGCACCATGTTCCCCACCCAGCTGTATATCATTGCACTATGCACCTTGAGTGAGAGGCTGTTTTTGAATCGTGTGGGACTGCCCTGATGTAAAAAGGATGGAGCATTACAACATTAAATTACAGTACAATCCCCATGTTTGCAGACCACTAACTGTGGTTTCACTTATTAGATCTGGGGGGGATGGTCTATTTTAGGCATCCAGAGGTCCTCCGTGCGACTCTATGGTCAAATCTTGGAAATACAGTTATTGCTGTTAACTGTGGTTTCACTTATCCATGGAACCATCAGATGGATCCCTGCAGATACGGTAGTCGTACTGTATGTAAAAAAGATTTAAAAGCTAGAACAATGCAAAAAATGAGAATTAAAACATCAGGCAGATTCCTGGTTTTAAGACTGAACAGCCCTGTTGCCGTAGGAAAGCCAAAAGGGATGGAGCCGCTTAACTTCCTGTGGAGGGGTGTTCCACAGTCAACTGCTGTTAACAGAAAAGGCTATGTTATAAATGTGTTAATCATATATTGTGAGGTTTGTTTGTATGCAACTTGAAGTTGACTCTACTAATGGTAACCCTAACCCTGGGTTTTGTTGGAACTTTATTCAAAGGAGACTTCATTGCCTTCTGTAAGGTTGAGAGAGTGTGATTTGCCCAGGGCTCGTCCAATGGGTTTCTATGACTGAGCAGGGATTCAGACCCTGGTCTCATGGAGTCCTTTTCCAACACTCAACCAGTACCCTGTTTCTCTCTGATATATATTAAGACTACTATTCCATATATAATTGTAATATATAAAACCAGCTATGTAAAACATCTATTTAATGTCATTGTTTTTGACCCAGAACAAAGGAAGAATGGCCAGTCTGCTGCTGATGTCATGTGGGGTGTGAAGACCTACACAAACAGGCTAGTGGTGAATTGGACCCCGTGAAGAATGGATGCTCTGAGCCCTGGAAGACAATTCAGAATTGCCAATGAACTTTCTGTTGCATCACTCAAGAGAGCCGCTGATAAAAAAAGGCTGAGCAACTTAGGGATCACAGAGGCAGATGATATCTCATGTCTCAGAAATGTTTGTGTCCATTGGGAAACCAGTTTAAATGGATGGAAAAAGGGCCTTTGGAACATTCTTTATTGACTTTTCAGAATGGCATTAGAATAACACCTGTTGGCTGACTTGTTCCAGGTAGGTGAAGCTTGCCTTTTGGATTTGGTTACATTTCTTGCTTCAGTGTGATTTTGGCATATTCTTTTAGCAATGTGTGTACATCGTGCAAACAAATACAGATTCCTTACAGCAATTTTGAAAACTAGGACTTGAGAGCAAAAATGACTCTGGTGAGTTTGAACAGCGAGCTATTTCCTACTATACCTAAGTATGTATATATATATATATATATATTATCACTATTTTTACTACAGTATTTAACTCTATATAAGTCACCCCTTTTAATTTTTTTAAAAAAAAAAACATGCTATAGGCACTTAAAAAAAGAGGCAATAAGGGAAATTCTTTTTTTTAAACCGCATGACCACACCTAAAGGAAATATTTCTTTGCTGTATTGTGATATCAGTTCAGCTGGGTTCAATAAACATTTTTATATTTGGAATGGTTTCTTGAGCAAGCGTTTCTTACAGAAATGAGTGCCTCCAGTTCCATGGCCATGCTGGCTGGTTTCTTTTATTAATCTACATAAGTAACTTTTCCTAAGTTTTGCACTTAAGTATATAGCTTTTCCATGCATGATTCTCAGACTTGGTTCTCCAGCTGTTTTGGACTTCAGCTCCTAGAAGCCCCAGCCAGCTTGTGCAGCAGCCAGGATTGTGGAAGCTGAAGTCCAAAACATCTTGCGGATTGAAGTTTAGGAACCACTGACAGCCTTCTAGAGAACTGATGGAGACTGAAATCTATTCCTGCCTTGTACTAAGGAATTGGTTCCTTGGGGAAAGAAGGCCACACTTGACTTGAGTATGTCAGCATTTAATTTGGTGCTTTCTAGAGTCAACTGCTTCTCCAAGTTGTGTGTTCTCACTTCTGCCCAATGCCTTCCATGTGTTTGCCATGCTAATCAAATATTTTGTGTGCTGATTATGGAGTGATTGCGATCCCAAGGAAGATGACTAAAATAAAATGAATAAAATCATAGGTGCTAGAATGCAGAACTCCCTCTTTCCCAGGGACAAAGGTCCCTCTGATGTAGAAGCCAGAGTTCCTCCTTCAATGGAGACTTGTGTTTGATGCAGTGTTGATGAGAGCCTTCCTAGTAATTCTACTGAGTCTGGTTGTGGCAATATACAGTATAATTCTTCAAATTTTGCCACAACCAGGACTCACGCTGTAGAAGGGCACAAAAAGGCATCCAGTACCTCCTTGTGTAACTACAGCTGGAGAGCAAGCAGGCACATTGCCAAGGAGAGTCTTAATGTTTAGGTCAGGTCCTACTTCGCTGCACAGCAGAAAATCAGCTTTATCTGTCCTCAATGTGACATCCCTTGAAATATATAACATTGCTATCATGGCGCGTGGCAATCAGGACAGCATGGTAGTGGATATAGATGGGTATAGGTTCAGGGATTCACTTGTTGGAAAACATAGCCGATTGCCCAAAGCATAATGTCTTCTCTTGGTAGCTCCCTCACAGCTGGTTCATGTTGCTTTGCTTTTGCTTCATTTGTATATTGCTGATGAATATCATTTTAGCTCACACATGAATATCTAACTTCTTGGGTAGTGTGTCAGGAAGGAATTAGTTTACCATTGCGGTTACGCCAAACTAAATCCATCTTTCTTTTCTGATTTCAGAGAAGGCCATACATTTGTGTTGCCCTTTGTGCTTTTCATCTCCCTAAAGACTCTTTGCCAAGGCAGACATTGTACTAACTAAGCGCTGATATTTAGATGTCTCATCTCGCTCAATAACGCAGAATGTAAAATACTTTCTTCTGTGCAACGAGGAGTGTGCCTTGGGGCCTTATGAATAGTATTCTGTGGCAATCAATAGTTCCAGAGCCTCTCTTCTAAACACTTTGATAAATGATTAATAAGGCGAGTTAAGAACAATCGATGCTTGGATATATTGTCACCTTGCCATTTACTCCTGGGTATTCAGCTTTTCAGAGAGAGGAAAGACAAAAAGTGGAAATACACATAGGGTTTGCTTTTTCCTTGGGTAAAAATACATTTTAAAATGAAACAAGAAGAGTACTTTCTCTAAATTGGCTCCCCTCCACACTACAAAAGTTCAAATAAGTCTGGACTGTTTTTCTAATAGCTTGCTAATTAATTTTGAATTAATATGGACTAGTTTCTGGAGCTTTGCCAAACTACAAGCTGCCTAGGCCATGCTTCTGTTTCAGACAAGTTGCATCCCCTTTAGTTAAGGACAACGGCCAATCTGAGATTCCCAGTGAATTTCACAGAGCGGGGGGACTTGAACCTGGGATTCCAAATCCCAATTCAATTCCCTAAACTGAGTGGCCAACTGTCAGGGTAGACAGCATGCACTGAAACACCTGGAGGCCCTTGCAAGGCCCATCCTGTTTTTGATTCTGGGAATGAGTAATTGCAAATATTCTTTCCATCCCTACATTTTATCTACACATTTCTGAGTGCTGTAATGACCATGGCTCTGCAACAGCCAGCGTGCCCTTTCCCACTCCAGCCCTGAAGGAGAGAAATTAAAAGGCATGCTAGCTTTATTGGAAAATTTTAAAATCTGTGCTTGATATATCTTGTCAGAATGGATAATTAAGTATATTATACAGCCAGTGCTGCCAATAGCAGTACATTATCATGTGTTGGGAAATATGTTGTTTTTTTCTAGGGCAAAAGCACTGTCGCCAGCTGGCATGGTGTCTGAAAATTGAAATTCTTTCCATTTGCTCCTAATTAGTAGAAGGTAGTTCTTAGTTAACTTGGAAACACTCTTCTTTGGGTGTGAACAATATTTCTGTGCGGTGCAGGATGTCCACTGTTGTGTCTGAACCTACAGAATGCAGTTGTTGCAGTGGGAAGAAATAAGCAACCTAGTGAGTTCACACACAGCCACACACTTCATGAATCATAGAGTTGGAAGAGACCGCAAGGACCATCCAGTCCAACCCCATTCTGCCACGCAGGAAATCTCATCAAAGCGTACCTGACAGATGGCAAATCAGCCTCTGTTTAAGACTTCCAAGGAAGGAGGACCCCACTACCAGTCCAGGGTGAGTGTGTTCCACTGTCAAGACAAGCCTTACTGTTAGGAAGTTCCTCCTAATGTTGAGGTGGAATCTCTTTTCCTGTAGCTTGCATCCATTGTCCAGGTCCTATTCTCGGCGCAAACAGAAAACAAGCTTGCTCCATCCTCAATAGACCCTTCAAATATTTTAAACAAGGCTATCATATCAACTTTTAACCTTCTCTTCTCCAGGCTAAACATATCCAGCTCCCTAAGACGTTCCTTAGGGCATGGTTTCCAGATCTTCAACCGTTTTGGGTCACCTCTCTGGAAATGCTCCAACTTATCAACATCCTTTTTGAATTGTGGTGCCCAGAACTGGGACACAGTACTAGGTGAGGCCTGACCAAGGCCCGAATGGAAGTGGCACTTTTATCTTCCTCAATCTAGACACTATATTTCTATAATGCAGCTCGAGAACCACATGGCAATTTTGCTACTGCATCACATTGTTGACTCATACTCAACTTATGGTTTGCTAGGACTCCTAGATCCCTTCAAAGTAATCTTCATTCACCAAGTGTCCCCATCCTATATCTATGCATTTCAATTTTTTTGCCCTAAGTGCAGTACTTACATTGTCTATGTGAAATTCATTTTTGTTTGCTTTGGCCCAGCTTTCTAATCTATTAAGGTCATTTGAATTTTTGATCCTGTCCTCTGGTGTATTAGCTATTGGTGATTAGCATTTGGTTTCATCTGCAAAATTTGACAAGCATGCCCCCTTATTCTTTCTTCCAAGTCATTAATAAAGATGTTGAATAACACTGGGCCAGGACAGAACCTGTGACACTCCACTGTCGCTTCTCTCCGGATGAAGAGGAGCCTTGGCGAGCATCCTTGGGTTTAGCGCTGAACCATTTCACAATCCATTTAACCTTGCCTTGTCTAATCCACAATTTTCTAGCTTGTTTGCAAGAATGTCATGGGGGTTATTTTTATTTGTTAACAATACTAGTTTTAAATTAAAGTTAAAGATTCACTATATATGTGTGTGTTTGTTGTACTCACCGTACGGGAAGAATGGACAACCCACCCATCAGAGGTCAAGCTGAGCATACGTGGACTGGATGCCAAAGTTGGAGCCAAGAGATGAGAAAAACAGATTTGGATTAGGTAAAGGAATGAAGAGGTGAGAGAAGCATACACATGGAAATCACAGATGGGCTACACAAACAACCAAATAGATGATATAATCGGAAGCAAAAGATGGCAAGCTCCATACTGGTGGCCAAGACTATCTGCTCCCGACTTAGCACAGATCATGCGTTACTAATATCAAAAAATAAGAGTAAAACCCAAGAAGAAAACAGAATACAGCCAGCCCTACTAAGGTGTACAATCTAAAATTGCTGTGGAAGGAAGGAAGTATCCAATTGTAAAACAAATTAGCCAGAGAGATACAAAAATAATCCATATAAATAAACACGATAAGGACATATAATCAAATTACAAGATAATAAAATACTATTTAAATCTAAAACTCCAAAGCTTTGGGAAATGAAGTTTTCAACTGAGACTTAAGAACTAGCATACTACACCTGAAGGCTTCATTTTGTCGTGTACTGAATCACCACGAACAGACCTGTCCCACTTCCATGGGTATGTCTTATCTCAGAGCTTGGAAAAGGTACAGTTTTGGATGACAACCCCAGACTGTCCCCCAGACAGCAGGATGTAGTCTAAAAGAGTAACCATTTCTAACTTCTGGCTATTCTCTTTTGAAAACTATCTACAGGGAGGAAAGCTTGATAAACTGGGCCGTCAAGCAAAAAAGAATCATTGCCGTTGCTTTTAAATTGTCTCTGCAATCCAAAATTGATATTTTAATGGGTTGGGTTGGGTTGATGTAGATATCTAGGATACATCTGCCATTTGCCACAACTGATGGATTAACTTTCTGTGTCACTCACTAGATGTACAGAGTCCCTTTATTTTTAGCTGCGAAATGAAACCGGTTTCTAATGTGTTCAGTGATTAGATAGTCTTATCCGTCAACTATCTGCCATTCTAGGCTGGGCTCTCACACTTGTTTCACGCATGCAATGCATATTAATAGGTGATTTCTTTCCATCCTGCTTCCCTCCTTCTGGTTTTCCATTTTGTTTTTACTCAAATAATCCGCTGCAGTTTCTCCCTATAGTTTATACACACTTTCTGTATCATTTCCATAAATGAACACGACTCTACTGTGATAGGTTAGAAATGATGGAGAGCCCGTGTGGTTTGAGCACTGAACAATGATCTGGAGACACAGGTTTGATTCAACCCACTAGGTTTGCATTAGGGTTGCCAATAAGTTGGAAACGATTTGAAGGCACAGAACACACCAAACCATATACTTGCTATCACTGTTGCAACCAAACAGACTATGCAGTGCTAGGAAAAAAGGTCAATGCCAGAAAAAGTTTCCTGCAGCCTTGATATGCAATAAGGAAAGCCCAGGAGCAGGGCAAAAAAAACAATCGCCACCTTATTTACACTGAAATTTTGGTGATGTAACAACTACAGGAGAGGGAGATAAACTGTACATTATAGTGTGCATTTTCCTTCAGATCAATAAAGATTTAGCAAGGGGAAATAATCACAATAGCTGAACATTGTTTTTTTGTTCATTAGGAACATAAAAATTACCTGTATGATTTCTACCCTAATGATAATTCACTTTCAAGACTTTTTTTTTAAAGGTTAAGGTGTAGCTCAGTTCAATAGCAGTGTGAATGCTTGGTGCAGCTTTGAAGTCAGCTAGAGCAAGGCTTGGAAAAATATGTCTGGAAAGCAATTCCCAGAATCCTCCGAAACAGAAAAGTTACTTTTGGTTCCATGGGATTCTGGGAGCATAGCTTTGTGGTCTTCTGGGCTCTTAGGGTACAGCATCATTTAAACAGCAACCCCCAAAGTGGCCTGAAGCAGCATATTTTGGCCTGTCTGCATTGGGCCATAGTTTCATGTGGTTGAAGTGAAAATTTGGTAAACTCCAGCCTCTTCCTTTCTCCTCCCATTGAGCTTAACCCCACTCACACTATCTCTTAGCACTTTAAAAGGACCAGGTGAAACCACAACCAGTTTCTGTCCAAAGGCTGATGTTGTGAGGAGAGGTTGGTGTACTGGTGCAGTCCATCCCCCCTGCACCCTTGCTAGTGACCATTACTGGGTGTCAATTGTTTATATTTATCTCCAAGAACCTGATTGGAGGAGACTGTTGACAAAGAGGTCCACTAGAGATCTCTTATCTCCTTGGCCAGTAGGGCAGCTAGCTGATGGCTGAGGCATTGACTGGGAAAGGAATATAAATTAAAGCTGAGAGGAGACAGAAGTCAGACTGTTTTAGCCCGTATCCCACTATAGGAAGAAGCGTGACAGCAGCTGCTGCTGGTTCTGAGCTGTAAAACTGCGCCGACATGATGAGGCAAATAGATGACCGGCTGTGTAAGAGAAACGGCTAGGCTAGCTAAATAGGTATTTCCCATTTATGCTAGTAAGGGCTTGTCATAATAGGGCTTCTAAGAATGTAAGGGATGCGCTAGACAGTAAAATGCTTAAGGCTATTAACTCGGAAAAGTCATGTGTTCACAGATGGCCTGTCTAGATAAATACTGTGTTCCTAACAGAAGAAGAGAAGAGGTTATTTCTTAATGGATACACTGCTGGGGAGTAGACTCAGCTACAAAACCTAATGCTACCAGCTTCTTTCTTGGTCTCAAGGTGCGTGCAGATGGGTGGCTCCATGTCACCAGTCTTTGCCCAGCTCATTGCACAGCCACCAAATGGTGCAGCAACCAATACGCTCCAAAAAGAAGCTGCTAGGTGGCTTCTTTTTGTGGTGCCACAAAGGAAAGGGCGCTGCCGTGGATGCCAACTCCTGCCAGCAATGATGGACTCTGTTCGTGTGCGTGTGCATATGGCAGCCCCGTTAAAAAGTCAGGTTAAAATTAATCATATAGCTTACACATGGGTGAAGTCATTAAGCACCATTTCTTTTTTTGTAAAAAGCCAGATTTAATTTGGCACCAAAATGGAGCCATAGGTCCTCCCAAATTGATGCATTCCACAATTTAAGCAAGACCATATACCATACACTTACAAGTAACTTTAATGGTAGTTACATTACAAGAGGTATTTGTTAGGCATAATGATAATGTCACGTAGTCATACTTTAGGGTTAAATCTAATGTAATGGCAACTGGAGTTGACCCATTTAAATTAATAGGACATTACATAAGGGGGTGAAACAAGTTTCATTCATTTGTATAACAGTCCTGCAATATTTGCAACCCCCTTGCAAACTGCCGGGAGAAGTCCTCCATGTTATACTTTCTGGTGAAGTTCAGCAAGATTGCTAAGATCTGGGAACACTGTGTGGAGGCTGGAGTGGGGAGGAGTACAGAACTATTATAAGTAAGGAGCCATTTCACTAAAGTTGCAAACATAGCGTTGGAGCAGAATGGCAAAACAGCTGGGAAGCATTTTAATCAGCCAAAAGCAGCTCGCTTTGATTCTTTTAGGAAAGAGGAATTTAATCAATGCCTTTTGCTTTTGTTATCACTGGAACAGAAGATGTTTTGGCTAATGATGCAGAATATATTTAGGTAGCCGATTGCATGATGACACTTTTAGGAGATTTAACATCACAGAGAACTTTGCAAGGCAGCAGCAGAGTAAGGGAGGGATCTCCACCTATATTATTATAGCATTAAATAGTGCATCCCAATTGCAATCATGCAAAGAGGTGACCAGGTGACATAATAGTGTTTCAAGAAGTCAAAGATATTAAGGAGAAGAACACACAAGCTAGGAGAGGCTGATGCAACATTTTTTTTGCCTAAGCCCTACTGCGAAGGGCCAGCTTTTTCTCCTCCTCTCCTCTCTCTTGTTGCCTTAAACTGACCAACACTACTTTTGAACTCAGTTTGCAGCAACTGAAAAAGGGGGGAAAGGAGAGGCGGAGAAGAAAGAAAATGACACATTTAAAAGCAGCTGGAAAGTATGACAGTCTTTTAGGGGTTAGTCACACTGTAAAAATAATCCAGAGAGAATCCGGGTTGAATCTATGTTGCTCACAAGCATCTTGAATGCACCCAATTAAGGTTTTTTTGTGGGGGGGGGGCTGCCAAACTACACTTAATCTTGGTGGTAATAGATATTGGGTTTTCCCCCTGAGTTTTTAAAAAAGATCTGCATCGTTGGTATTGTGAATCAACCAAGCAAATAGACCCAAATTGGCCTGGGGATAAAATGCTATCTACTTTGAAGGTTTCCGGATAGCATTCTCATAATCAACTCCATCTTTATGCAAATGTTTGCCGTATGAGGAACTGACATGCACGATATGCCACCGATGCTGCGTTCAATGGGGTGAATAACAATCCAGAATGCTGGGTGAGATGATTCACATTACTGCACTAAAAGAGATGTCTGAATGACCCCTTACTACGTCAGATCAAGGTCTGAATCCTGCTCTTGACATTTCAGTAATAGGTATTAGACCAGATGGATACAAGAGACTGGTCCTTTTAGCTGGTGGAACCATACCTTTGGAACTATCTCCAGAGGGAAGGATATATAGGCTTGCTCCTGTCCTAATCCCAACTACAGGAGGACCCATTGAAACAAAGCTATTTCTTACATGTTTGAGTCACAATTCAAATAATGTTTCAATGGGTCTGGTGGAAAGGAACTATAGAGCAAACTTAGTCTTGTTTTGAAAGAAAACTCTAAATACATTTTGGAACAATGTCTTTTTGGCCTTTATTGACTTGTGCTGCTATTTTTAGCTGAATCAATGCCCTGGAGAATGCAAAGTGTTTGCACTTGTGTTATAACTGTGTTGTGTATAAAAGCCTTGTTTTGTATTACAAGAGCTAGGAACAGCTATAGCTGACTCTCAGCACTGCAGTTCTCAAACTGAAGAGCACAGCCTCATAATGCAACCTGAAAATACAAAGAAAACGATGAGCGGAAAACCGCATCGAGGTCAATAAATCAAAGGCACAGTTTGATTTCAGTTTAGCATTATCTTTTTAAAATGCACTTAAACAAACCACCGAGTGTTTCTCCAATAAGCAAGTCCATAATCTAGACGTTTTTCACAAAAACTTGATAAATATTCCAGTGGGACTGTAATTAATGCATCCCCCAAATAATTGTAGGCTGCCATATAGCAGGTATACTTTTACTCAAAGAAAGCAGTCTGAAGAAATTTTTGATAAAACAGTCTCTGATACAGATATGGGCAATTAAGCAAATATATATTCATTCTGCAATAGACCTAAGATTTTGGGCATTAGAGAGGATAAGTACCCACCAATGGTGATATGGTTTTGCCAATAAAGAAACTGAATTGTAAAATTAAAAACTCTGGTCATGTCAGGAGTTAGTCTCTCTCTCATACATTAGTTTTATTGGATGCTCTCAGGTTTTTTCATTTTCATTTTACAAATATCAGTAGTAAGTCATTCTGTGCTCTCAGGCTTATAGTCTAAAAGGCTTGAGACAGGGAAAAAGGAATCCGGTGATGAGGAAAAAGGCAAACTCAGTCACCGGTTTCTGCAGAGCCACATGTTCCCCACCCCAGCTGTATATCATTGCACTATGCACCTTGAGTGCAGAGGCTGTTTTTGAATCTGTGTGGGACTGCCCTGATGTAAAAAGGATGGAAGCATTTACAACATTAAATATACAGTACAATCCCCATGTTTGCAGCACCACTAACTGTGGTTTCACTTATCTAGATCTGGGGGGGATGGTCTATTTTAGGCATCCAGAGGTCCTCCAGTGCGACTCTATGGTCAACATCTGGAAATACAGTATTTGCTGTTAACTGTGGTTTCACTTATCCATGGTAACCATCAGAATGGATCCCTGCAGATACGGTAGTCGTACTGTATGTACAAAAAGATTTAAAAGACTAGAACAATGCAAAAAATGAGAATTAAAACAGTCACGGCAGAATTCCTGGTTTTAAGAGCTGAACAGCCCTGTTGCCTGTAGAAAAGCCAAAAGGGATGGAGCCTGATTAACTTCCTGTGGAGGGGTGTTCCACAGTCATACTGCTGTTAACAGAAAAGGCTATGTTATAAATGTGTAATAATCATATATTGTGAGGTTTGTTGTTATGCAACTTGAAGTTGACTCTGACTAATGGTAACCCTACCCTAGAGTTTTGTTGGAAACTTTTATTCAAAGGAGACTTCATTGCCTTCCTGTAAGGTTGAGAAAGTGTGATTTGCCCAGGGTCGTCCAATGGGTTTCTATGACTGAGCAGGGATTCAGACCCTGGTCTCATGGAGTCCTTTTCCAACACTCAAACCAGTACACTGTTTCTCTCTGATATATATTAAGACTACTATTCCATATATAATTGTGTAATATATAAAACCAGCTATGTAAAAATCTATTTAATGTCATTGTTTTTGACCCAGAACAAAGGAAGAATGGCCAGTCTGCTGCTGATGTCAATGTGGGGTGTGAAGACCTACACAAACAGGCTAGTGGTGAATTGGACCCCTGTAGAAGAATGGATGCTTCTGAGCCCCTGGAAGACAATTCAGAAATTGCCAATGAACTTTCTGTTGCATCACTCAAGAAGAGCCAGCTGAATAAAAAAAGGCTGAGCAACTTAGGGATCACAGAGGCAGATGATGATCTCATGTCTCAAGAAATGTTTGTGTCCATTGTGGGAAACCAGTTTAAATGGAATGGAAAAGGGACCTTTGGAACATTTCTTTATTGACTTTTCAGAATGGCATTAGAATAACACCTGTTGGCTGACTTGTTCCAGAGTAGGTGAAGCTTGCCTTTTGGATTTGGTTACATTTCTTGCTTCAGTGTGATTTTGGCATATTCTTTTTAGCAATGTGTGTACATCGTGCAAACAAAATACAGATTCCTTACAGCAAATTTTGAACCTAGGACTTGAGAGCAAAAATGACTCCGGTGAGTTTTGAACAGCTGAGCTTATTTCCTACTATACATAAGTATGTATATATATATATATATATATCACTATTTTTACTACAGTATTTAACTCTAATATAAGTCACCCCTTTTTAATTTTTTTTAAAAAAACAATGCTATAGGCACTTAAAAAAAGAGGCAATAAGGGAGAATTCTTTTTTTTTAACCGCATGACCACACCTAAAGGAAATATTTCTTTGCTGTATTGTGATATCAGTTTCAGCTGGGTTCAATAAACATTTTTATATTTAGGAATTGGTTCTTGAGCAAGCGTTTCTTACAGAAATGAGTGCCTCAGTTCCATGGCCATGCTGGCTGGTTTCTTTTAGTAATCTACATAAGTAACTTTTCCTAAGTTTTGCACTTAAGGTATAGCTTTTCCATGCACTGATTCTCAGACTTTGGTTCTCCAGCTGTTTTGGACTTCAGCTCCTAGAAGCCCCAGCCAGCTTGGTCAGCAGCCAGGAATTGTGGAAGCTGAAGTCCAAAACATCTTGCGGATTGAAGTTTAGGAACCACTGACAGCCTTCTAGAGAACTGATGGAGACTGAAATCTATTCCTGCCTTGTACATATGGAATTGGTTCCTTGGGGAAAGAAGGCACACCTTGACTTGAGTATGTCAGCATTTAATTTGGTGCTTTCTAGAGTCAACTGCTTCTCCAAGTTGTGTTCTCACTTCTGCCCAATGCCTTCCATGTGTTTGCCATGCTAATCAAAATATTTTTGTGCTGATTTATGGAGTGATTGATCCCAAGGAAGATGACTAAAATAAAATGAATAAAATCATAGGTGCTTCAGAACTCCCTCTTTCCAGGGACAAAGGTCCCTCTGATGAAGAAGCCAGAAGTTCCTCCTTCAATGGAAGACTTGTGTTTGATGCAGTGTTTGATGAGAGCCTTCCTAGTAATTATACTGAGTCCTGGTTGTGGCAATATAAGTATAATTCTTCAATTATTGCCACAACCAGGACTCAAGCTGTAGAAGGGCACAAAAAAGCATCCAGTACCTCCTTGTGTAACTACAGCTGGAGAGCAAGCAGGCACATTGCCAAGGAAGTTCTTAATGTTTAGGTCAGGTCCTACTCACTGCAGCAGCAGAAAATCAGCTTTATCTGTCCTCAATGTGACATCTCTTGAAATATATAACATTGCTATCATGGCAGTGGCAATCAGGACAGCTGGTAGTGGGTATAGATGGGTACGGTTCAGGGATTCACTTGTTGAAAACATAGCCGATTGCCCAAAGCATAATGTCTTCTCTTGGTAGACTCCCTCAAAGCATGGCATTCATGTTGCTTTGCTTTTGCTTCATTTGCTTATTTGCTGATGAAATATCATTTCTAGCTCACACAATGAATATCTAACTTCTTTGGGTATGTGTGTCAGGAATGAATTAGTTTACCATTGCGGTTACGCTAAACTATAATCCATCTTTCTTTTCTGATTTCAGAAAGGCCCATACATTTGCGTTGCCCTTTGTGCTTTTCATCTTCCCTAAAGACTCTTTGCCAAGGCAGACACTTGTATAACTAAGCGCTGATATTTAGATGTCTTCATCTCGCTCAATAACGCAGAATGTAAAATACTTTCTCTGTGCAACGAGGAGTGTGCCTTGGGGCCTTATGAATAGTCTTCTGTGGCAAATCAATAGTTCCAGAGCCTCTCTTCTAAAAACTTTGATAAATGATTAATAAGGCGAGTTAAGAACAATCGATGCTTGGATATATTGTCACCTTGCCATTTACTCCTGGGTATTCAGCTTTTCAGAGAGAGAAAGACAAGAAGTGGAAATACACATAGGTTTTGCTTTTTCCTTGGGTAAAAATACATTTTTAAAATGAAACAAGAAGTACTTTCTCTAAATTGCTCCCCTCCACACTACAAAAGTTCAAATAAGTCTGGACTGTTTTTCTAATAGCTTGCTAATTAATTTTGAATTAATATGGACTAGTTTCTGGAGCTTTGCCAACTAAAGCTGCCTAGGCCATGCTTCTGTTTCAGACAAGTTGCATCCCCTTTTAGTTAAGACAACGGCCAATCTGAGGTTCCCCAGTGAATTTCACAGATCGGGGGACTTGAACCTGGATTTCCCAAATCCCAATTCAATTCCCTAAAGTAGAGTGGCCAACTGTCAGAGGTAGAAGCATGCACTGAACACCTGGAGGCCATTGCAAGGCCCATCCTGTTTTTTGATCTGGGAATGAGTAATTGCAAATATTCTTTCCATCCCTACATTTTCTACACATTTCTGAGTGCTGTAAATGACCATGGCTCTGCAACAGCCAGCGTGCCCTTTCCCACTCCAGCCCTGAAGGAGATGAAATTAAAAGGCATGCTAGCTTTATGGGAAAATTTTAAAATCTGTGCTTGATATATCTTGTCAGAAGTGATAATTAAGTATTATAATACAGCCAGCTTGCCAATAGCAGTACATTATCATGTGTTGGGAAATATGGTTTTTTTTTTCTAGGGCAAAAGCACTGTTGCCAGCTGGCATGGTGTCTGAAATTGAAATTCTTTCCATTTGCTCCTAATTAGTAGAAGGTAGTTCTTAGTTACTTGGAAAACACTCTTCTTTGGGTGTGAACAATATTTCTTGCGGTGCCAGGATGTCACTGTTGTGTCTGACCTACAGAATGCAGTTGTTGAGTGGGAAGAAAATTAAGCAACCTAGTGAGTTCACACACAGACTCACACACTTCATAGAATCATAGAGTTGGAAGAGACCGCAAGGGCCATCCAGTCCAACCCCATTCTGCCACGCAGGAAATCTCAATCAAAGCGTACCTGACAGATGGCCAATCAGCCTCTGTTTAAAGACTTCCAAGGAAGGAGACCCCACTACAGTCCAGGGGAGTGTGTTCCACTGTCAGACAGCCTTTACTGTTAGGAAGTTCCTCCTAATGTTGAGGTGGAATCTCTTTTCCTGTAGCTTGCATCCATTGTTCCAGGTCCTATTCTCTGGAGCAACAGAAAACAAGCTTGCTCCATCCTCAATATGACATCCCTTCAAATATTTAAACAAGGCTATCATATCAACTTTTAACCTTCTCTTCTCCAGGCTAAACATATCCAGCTCCCTAAGACGTTCCTCATAGGGCATGGTTTCCAGACTCTTCATTGTTTTGGTCACCCTCCTCTGGAAATGCTCCAACTTATCAACATCCTTTTTGAATTGTGGTGCCCAGAACTGGACACAGTATTCTAGGTGAGGCCTGACCAAGGCAGAATGGAGTGGCACTATTACTTTCCTCAATCTAGACACTATATTTCTATTAATGCAGCCTAGAACCACATTGGCAATTTTAGCTACTGCATCACATTGTTGACTCATACTCAACTTATGGTTTGCTAGGACTCCTAGATCCCTTTCACAAGTAATCTCATTCAACCAAGTGTCCCCCATCCTATATCTATGCATTTCAATTTTTTTGCCCTAAGTGCAGTACCTTACATTGTCTATGTTGAAATTCATTTTGTTAGCTTTGGCCCAGCTTTCTAATCTATTAAGGTCATTTTGAATTTTGATCCTGTCCTCTGGTGTATTAGCTATTCTTGCGAATTTGGTTTCATCTGCAAATTTGACAAGCATGCCCCCTATTCTTTCTTCCAAGTCATTAATAAAGATGTTGAATAACACTGGGCCCAGGACAGAACCCTGTGACACTCCACTAGTCGCTTCTCTCCAGGATGAAGAGGAGCCATTGGCGAGCATCCTTTGGGTTTAGCGCTGAACCATTTTCAAATCCATTTAACAGTTGCCTTGTCTAATCCACATTTTACTAGCTTGTTTGCAAGAATGTCATGGGGGTATTTTTTATTTGAATTAAACAATATATGTTTAAAATTAAAACGTTAAAGAAAATTCATATATATGTGTGTGTTTGTATGTAAAAACTACAGTACAGGAAGAAATTGACAACACAACAATTCAGAATGTCAAGCTGAGCATAAGTGACTGGAATGCCAAAGTTGGAAGCAAAGAAGAATGAAAAACAGATTTGGATTAGGTAAAAGGAATGAAGAGGTGAGAAGCTATACACATGGAAATCACCAGATGGTTAACACAACAACCAAATAGATTATATAATCGGAAGCAAAAGATGGCAAGCTCCATACTGGTGGCCAAGACTAATCTGCTCCGACTATAGCACAGATCATGAGTTACTAATATCAAAAATAAGAGTAAAACCCAAGAAGAAAACAGAATACAGCCAGCCCTACTAAAGGTGTACAATCTAAAATATGCTGTGGAAGGAAGGAGTATACAATTGTAAAACAAATTATCCAGAGAGAATACAAAAACAATACAATATAAAATAAACAGATAAGAACATATAATCAAAATATACAAGATAATAAAATAATATTAAACTAAAACTCCAAAAGCTTTGGGAAATGAAGTTTTCAACTGAGACTTAAGAACTAGCATACTACACCTGAAGGCTTCATTTTGTTAGTGTACTGAATCACCACTAACATACCTGTCCCCTTCCATGGGTATGTCTAATCTCAGAGCTTGGAAAAGGTACAGTTTTGGATGACAACCCCCAGATTTCCCCCAGACAGCATGGATGTTGTAGTCTAAAAGAGTAACATTTCTAACTTCTGGCTATTCTCTTTTGAAAACTATCTACAGGAGAGGAAAGCTTGATAAACTTGGCCCGTCAAGCAAAAAAGAAAATCATTGCCGTTGCTTTAAAAATTGTCTCTGCATCCAAAATTGATATTTTAATGAGGTTGGGTTGGGTTGATGTAGATATCTAGGATACATCTGCCATTTGCACACTGATGGATTAACTTTCTGTGTCACTCACTAGATGTACAGAGTCCCTTATTTTTAGGCTGCGATAATGAAACAGGTTTCTTAATGTGTTCAGTGATTAGATAGTCTTATCCGTCAACTATCTGCCATCTAGTGCTGGGCTCTCACACTTGTTTTCAGCATGCAATGCATATTAATAGGATGATTTCTTTCCATCCTGCTTCCCTCCTTCTGGTTTCCCATTTTGTTTTACTCAAATAATCTGCTGCAAGTTTCTCCCTATAGTTTATACACCTTCTGTATCTTTTCCATAAATGAACCAAGACTCTAACTGTGATAGGTTAGAACATGATGGAGAGCCAGTGTGGTTTGAGCACTGAACAATGATTCTGGAGATCAAGGTTTGATTCAAACCACTAGGTTTGCATTAGGGTTGCCATAAGTTGGAAACGATTTGAAGGCACAGAACACACACACATATACTTGCTATCACTGTTGCAACAAACAGACTATTGCAGTGCTAGGAAAAAGGTCAATGCCAGAAAAAGTTTCATGTAGCCTGATATGCAATAAGGAAAGCACAGGAGCAGGGCAAAAAAACAATCGCCACCTTATTTACACTGAAATTTTGGTGATGTAACACAGGACAGAGGAGATAAAACTGTACATTTAGTGTTGCATTTTCCTTCAGATCAATAAAGATTTAGCAAGGGGAAATAATCACAATAGCTGAACATTGATTTTTTTGTTCATTAGGAACATAAAATACCTGTACTGATTCTACCCTAATGATAATTCACTTTCAAGACTTTTTTTTTAAAGGTTAAGAGTGTAGCTTCAGTTCAGATAGCAGTGTGAATGCTTGGTGCAGACTTTGAAGTCAGCTAGAGCAAGGCTTGGAAAAATATGTCTGGAAAGCAATTCCCAGAATCCTCAGAAACAGAAAAGTTACTTTTTGGTTCCCATGGGATTCTGGGAGCATAGCTTTGGCATGGCTTCTGGGCTCTTAGGGTACATGCATCATTTAAACAGCATACCTCCAAAGTGGCCTGAAGCAGCATTATTTTGGCCTGTCTGCATGGGGCCATAGTTTCATGTGGTTGAAGTGAAAATTTGGTAAACTCCAGCCTCTCCTTTCTCCTCCCATTGAGCTTAACCCCACTCACACTATCTCTTCAGCACTTTAAAAGGACACAGGTGAACACACAACCAGTTTCTGTCCAAAGGCTGATGTTTGAGGAGAGGTGGTGCCACCCCCTTCAGGTGTCACCTGGTGCAGTCCATCCCCCCTGCACCCTGCTAGTGACATTACTGTGTCACTCTGGTTTATATTATCTCCAAGAACCTGATTGGAGGAGACTGTTGACAAAAGAGGTCCACTAGAGATCTCTTATCTCCTTGGACCAGGTAGGGCAGCTAGCTAATAGGCTGAGCATTGACTGGGAAAGAATATAAATAAAGCTGAGAGGAGACAGAAGTCAGACTGTTTAGCCAGTCTCCACTATAGGAAGAAGGCTGTTTGACAGCAGCTGTGCTGTTCTGAGCTGATAAACTGCCCAGACATGATGATGCAAATAGATACTGCTGGTAAGAGAAACGGCTAGGCTATGCTAAATAGGTATTTCCCATTATGATTGTAATGGCTGTCCATAATAGGGCTTTATAAATATGTAAGGGATGCTGCTAGACATAGAAATGCTTAAGGATATTAACTCTTGGAAGTCTATGTGTTCACAGATGCCTGTCTAGATATAAATAGTTCCTCAACAGAGAAAAGAAGAGGTTATTTCTTAATGGATACACTGCTGGGGAAGTAGACTCAAGTCTACAAAACCTAATGCTACCAGCTTCTTTCTTGGTCTCAAAGGTGCGTGACAGATGGGTGGCTCCATGTCACCCGTCTTTGCCCAGCATCATTGCCACAGCCACCAAATGGTGCAGCAACAATACGCTGCCAAAAAGAAGCTGCCTAGAGTGGCTTCTTTTTTGTGGTGCCACAAATGGGAAAGGGCGCTGCCGTGATGCCACTCCTGCCAGCAATGACTGGACTCTGCGCGGTGCTTGTGTCCTCATGGCAGCCCCCGTTTAAAAAGTCAGCGTTAAAATAATATCATATAGCTATACACATAGGGTGAAGTCATTAAGCACCATTTCTTTTTTTGTAAAAAGCCAGATTTTAACTTGGCACCAAAATGAAGCCAATAGGTCCTCCAAAATTGATGCATTCCACAATTTAGCAAGACCATATCCCATAACTATACAAGTAACTTTAAATGGTAGTTACATTACAAGAGGTATTTGGTTAGTCATAATGATAATGTAACATAGTCATACTTTAGGGTTAAATCTAATGTTAATGGCAACTGGAGTTGACCCATTTAAATTAATAGGACTTACATAATGGTGGTGAACAAGTTTCATTCATGGTTTACACAGCCTGCAATATTTGCAACCCCTTGCAAACTGCAGGGAGAAGTCCCTCCAGTGTTATACTTTCTGGTGAAGTTCAAGCAAGATTGCTAAGATCTGGGAACACTGTGTGAGGGCTGGTAGTGGGGAAGGAGTACAGAACTAATTATAAGTAAGGAGATCATTTCACTAAAGTGGCAAACATAGACGTTGGAGCAGAATGGCAAACAGCTGGGAAGCATTTTAATCAGCCAAAAGCAGCTCGCTTTGACTTCTTTTAGGAAAGAGGAATTTAATCAATGCATTTTGCTTTGTTTATCACTGGAACAGAAAGATGTTTGAGCTAATGATGCAGAATATATTTAGAGTAGCCGATTGCATGATGACACTTCAGGAGATTTAAACATCACAAGAGAACTTTGCAAGGCAGCAGAGTAAGGGAGGGATCTCCACCTATATTATTATAGCATTAAAATAGTGCCATCCAATATTGCACTCATGCAAAGAGTGACCAGGTGACATAATAGTGTAGTCAAGAAGTCAAAAGATATTAAGGAGAAGAACACACAAGCTAGGAGAGGCTGCAACAATTTATTTTTGCCTAAGCCCTACTGCGAAGGGCCAGATTCTTTCTCCTCCTCTCCTCTCTCTTGTTGCCTTAACTGACCACAAACTACTTTTGAACTCAGTTTGCAGCAACTGACAAAGGGGGGAAAGGAGGAGGAGGAGAAAGAAAATGACACATTTTAAAAGCAGCTGGAAAAGTATGACAGTATCTTAGGGGTTAGTCACACTGTAAAAATAATCCAAGAAGAATCCGGGTTGAATCTCCGTTGCTCACAAGCATCTTGAATGCACCCAATTAAGGTTTTTTTTTTGGGGGGGGGGGGGCTACCAAAAATACACTTAATCTGGGGTAATAGATATTGGGTTTTCCCCCTGAGTTTTTTAAAAAAGATCTGCATCGTTGGTATTGTGAATAACCAATGCAAATAGACCCAAATTGGCCTGGGATAAAATGCTATCTACTTTGAATGTGTTCCGAATGCATTCTCATCATCAACTCCATCTTTATGCAAATGTTTGCATGTATGAGGAACTGAACATGCAAAGATATGCATCGATGCAGTTCCAATGGGGTGAATAACAAATCCAGAATGCATGGGTGAGATGATTCACATTACTGCACTAAAAGAAGATGTCTGAATGACCCCTTACTTATGTAAGATCAAGGTCTGAATCCTGCTCCTTGACATTTCAGTAATAGGTATTAGACAGATGGATACAAGAGACTGGTCCTTTTAGCTGGTGGAACCATACCTTTGGAACTATCTCCAGAGGGAAGGATATATAGGCTTGCATCCTGTCATTAATCCCAACTACAGGAGACCCATTGAAACAAAGCTATTTTCTTACATGTTGAGTCACAATTCAATAAATTGGTTCAATGGGTCTGGTGGAAAGGAACTAATAGGAAGCAAACTATAGTCTTGTTTTGAAGAAAACTCTAAATACTATTTTGGAAATGTACTTTTTGCATTTATTGACTTGTGCTGATATTTTTAGATGAATCAATGCACTGGAGAAATGCAAAAGTTGTTTGCACTTGACTTGGGGGGAGAGGAAGAGTGCGCAGAATCCCCATCGTCTCAGGCAAAAGCAAACTGCTGCAGTCTTCTAGTTTATGCTTTCTTCCTCTTTAATAATCCTCACCATCTTGATCACATTCTGATGTTGCTTGGACACACCTGTCCCAGGTTTCTGTGAAATGTTGGAAGGTATGCATCTCCATCTGGAACCTTGGAAAATACCACATAGCAGTGTAACGGGAAGGAAAGGCACAGCAAGGGGTTGGATTGAGACTCCAGTAGCATGGATTTGGTCCCAGGCTCTAAACAAAGGATTTGTTTCTGGGACCTGAGACTCTCACCTCTGATATAATGCAAAGTAGGACAGCTCTAAGTGATGCTATTGAGTTTTAAGTCCTTGAGTAGTCATCATGGTGCTTTTGCTGGTATTAACAAATGTTATCATCCTCAATTCAACAAGCAGTTAATTATAATTATTAATAGCTTGCAAATACTTTGCATTTTTCCAAGTTCCTCTGGAGGGGTTTTTTTTTTACAGAGAAAGATTAAAACCATCCCCCGCCTTGTCCTGTTTTCTCCATGTACTTTAGGCTGAAATTATGATGTGATGGTTTGTTTTTCTTCTCCTTGTTGGTTGCAGCAACTTTTACTGTTCAGAATGTGATTTAACTTTATTGGCTGGTTGTTTTTCTCCCTCCACCCCAATTTTTTTTTTAACAAGGGAAGCTTCAACCTTTCTAGCTGTTAAAATGTTACAGTGCCGGAATATGTTTTAAAATTGTTCCATTCTGTGTTGGGTTTCATTAACATTTCTTTTAATTTTTTTGTTGTTGTTTTGTATGTGACAGGGTGAAACATTCTGTGTTTGTTTTTTGTTTTCTAAATTAGCATGCTTTATTGCTATACATTTAGATCTTTTATAGTAATTGCAGCTAGCATGAAAATAAATAAGAGACAGGATCGATGCTCCAGAAAGTATTCACTATAAGCAAACAAATATCCCTCTTTTCAACAACCATTAAAGGTACAGGAGCCCTCTCCAGTTTCACTCTGGCAACCATAATGGAGGAATACCGACTGACAGTCCTACACAATGTGTGATCTTTGCAGCAAAGGAAAATGCTAGTGGGCTATTGGTTGAGCTTGGAGGAATTTTCTAGACAGTAGTTGGAGATTTGGGGGACTGGTGCTTGCTTTATAGGATAATTTCTTTTGACTGAACCCTGATGCATGTCCCCTCAGAACTTCATACCAATTTTTAAAACACTGACACATTGAAAACCATGGCTTTGCTCTATCACTGTCTGGTTGCCCTTAAATGTAGCCCATCAAGGGAAGCAAAAAGGGAGGAATAGTTTAAAGGGCCTGCATCATTCTTCTTCCCCCACTGACAGCTGAGTTCATTGCACAATGGTGACTTTTTGACGCGACATGCATAGCAAGACTTATGCATAGGTAAGTCCCTAACTATGAGAGCCAGAGTGTTGTAGTGGCTTGAACACTGGATACAACCCTGGAGACTAGCTTTGGAAACTCATTGGGTGACCTTGAGCAAGTCATACACTTTCAGCCCCATAAACCCCCATGATAAGTTTGCCTTAAGGTCGCCATAAGTCAGAAATGACCTGATGACACACAATAAAAACAAATGTCTCTAACCAGATGGGGGTCTAAGTGTGTTAGTTTCAGATGATGATGATGATGTCCCAGTTCTTTAGCCCCTGGCTTTACTGCAGCATTGTCCAACATTGTCTTCACCAGGTTGCAAAAGTGCAACCTTGACTGAACAGGAAATGTGTGGGAGCCTGGCTGATGGGAATTCTTGTTACCCGCCTTAGAGGAATAACTATAGAGCAAAGTGAACCTTCTGACCTAAGCATCTATCCTTTCCCCAGCAGAAGCAGTGGAATAACTGAAATCAGTGCATTTTCAGACAAGGATGTAAGTCCCAAATGCTCACTTACATTAAAAAAAAAAAAAAAGAAGGGAAAAAAAACCCCAAGCAATATGGAAAATGGATCTTGTTGCTCATTTTTATGCACTGTGTTCTGTCTCTCTGCCTGCCTTCCCTTTAACAGAACGTTCTTCTCTTTGGAGCCTGCATTCTTGCATGCTAACTATTTAAGATTTAAATCCAACTTTGCAACTTTATAGGCTGAAGATGACTCCTGCTGTGGGAAGGGAATGGGACAGATGGCATGAGATATGACTGTAATTTTACTGACAAAGCACTAAGCAAGCCACAGAAGTAGTTCAAAACCCATCCATCTATCTCTCAGTAGAAGGTAGTTTAGCTGTCACCAAACCACAATCTCGATAAACGGCCTGGTGGGTGTGACAAGAAGGAAAAATTAGCTCTGCGAAGGGAGCGATTCACATGTTTGGTTTGTTCGTTCTCATTGTCCCAATTTATTTCTTTTATAACCCAGCCCACCCACCTCACACAGTTCTATTAAAAACAAGTGCTGTGTTTAATTTCTCAGATTTATGGTCATAAGCTACAGCACAACACTGGCTGCAAACAGAACCAGACCCTTATCTGTCTTTCCATATGGCCCTTATTAATTCATCCCTGATCCGCATTACCGTTTAATCCGCATTACCGTTTAATCCAGACTCGGAACAATACTAAGGTCAGAGAGTCACAGAAGGTATGGGGTCTGGATGATGGATATTCTGTCACTTACTTCTCAGCTGAAGTGAGAGTTGTGAACTGGGGTGTTTTCCAGGGTTTGGAAGACACTAATGACATGTATACTGAGTTACATGACCCTTGCAGTGTAACCAAATTACTCCCTTTGCAGTGCAACTGTAACTGTAGCTTCTTTTATGGGAGAGTGTGGTCTCATTAAATTGTGGAAGAGGATGATCACATGGTTCAAATGTTGCCTTGTGCACTGTTGTAGGAGTTGAAGTGATGACAAAGTCAACAGGAGAGAAGGTATTATCTGCCTCAGGCTACCATCTTGTAGTATTCAGCTGACTTTTTAAATCCTCTGTTTAGGATAAGAATACTCTATCCCACCGTCGCTTTGATTGTACTGTTTTAATTGTTAAATGCCATATATTTTATTGCTGTACTTTTATTGTATATTATACTGGATTGTAATCCCGCCTCGATCCACCTGGGAAAGGCGGGAAAATATAAATAATTATATTATTATTATTATTATTATTATTATTATTATTAACCAAATTGTAACTATAGTGGCAATTATTTACTTTGGAACTATAATGATAACTAGTTGTTATTATTATTATTATTATTATTATTTTTAAAATGACATTTAGAGCTCAGTTTTTTCAGTGCTTCTATTTTCTCAGTAGATTTCTGTTCTATTCCAAAGAGGTCAACTATTTCAAAGCCATTGACTTCCAATGACAAAATAGGTCCTTATTATGCAGTCTGACTGACAAAAGATATGGGTGGTCAGAAGAGATAACAAGATTATCATAATACAGGATTTCTCCTTCAGTGTAATAGTTATTCAACGCTATTCTATGTAAATACAGTACTTTATTTTGTGTTGTGTTGTTATTTGTCTTCCCTTTTTGTTTTGTTTTGTTGGTTGGATAACCTTTTAATTTTTTTTTCTTTATTCAGTTTTATATATATTTTTGGTACAAATTTGAAATAAAAACATATTTTAGAAATGTATTGCTTTTAAGAGAAGTAAGCCAACACATTTGGTAATTATTGACTTTTCCAGTGATAGGGAAGGGCCATAGATTTTACAGAGTTTGGAAAAATAATGTTATTTTGGCCACATTCGTATACCAACACAGCCATATCATTTATAAAATAACTTTTTTAAAAATAGTTATTTTGTGGGTTTTTGGGGCTATGAGGCCATGCTTTAGAAGAATTTATTCCTGACTTTGTGCCAGCATCTGTGGCTGGCATCTTCAGAGAATGCTGGCATGGCATTATTGGCAGATCGCCTGATGGAACAGGAAGTTGTATGTGTTATTTCTACTACTTTATGTATGACATATATGTGAACTATGTTTGTCTTCTTTGTATTTCTCTTTTTATGTAATAAAACTTAAATAATAATAATAATAAACCCTGTCCCTTATTGTTCTTTTGAAAACCTGGCAATACAGCAGGCCCTTCCCTTATGCAGGGGATCCGTTCCTAATCTTCCTGCATCAAGGGAAACCTGTGCATGCTCACACCACATTGCAAACAATGGGGCGCATACTCACGGCTCAGGGCAGTCTGCGTGCTATGGGTGCATGTGCCATTTCTTTAATTGTCGTGTGGCATCTGCGTAATCTAGAAGCCATGTACAGTGTGCCTGCATATGGCGCAGGCGCACTGTATTACCTTCAGGAGAAGGGAATAGCCAAAGGACTCAGGAGGGGGAAATACATATGTTACTGCTGCTGTTTCTGTCAGCTAGGGTAGTTAATCCATGTTGCTTAATGGTAGATCTGTCTCTGGAAACATTCTGTGATCTTAAAGACTGGATGGTCAAGCTGAGTGCATGTTTCATTTCTGAACCAAACAGGTTTGGAGATGAATATTCCCCAGTCCTAAATCATGTATATTCCTCCACCCCCTTCAGGAATGTGTAAGCAAGCCCAGAGGGTTTTCTGCACTTTGCGTCTCATTACTATTGACAAAGCATGAATTTATGTATTCGGAGCAGCATGTGGCAAAATGTGTGCTCGGGTTTTATGAAAATCCTCCATTAGCTTTTTCATATTTTCCGGAGCTATTAAAATGTCAGTTGGGGTAAATAATAGGTGATAATGTACCTGATAAATCTCACCTGCTTTTGTTCGCTGTCTCGAACTAGTTTGGTAATAATTCAGGCACTGGATGGTTTCATTGGCGTGAGCTCCACTGCCATAAAGAAATCCTTGCTTTCTGCTTGTAATTCCAATTTCATCAAACCCAATTCAGTTACTGGAGATGTCATGCAATGAGAATTTAAACAGTACTGCAATGCATCACAGCCTTCGCTTTTAACTAGTCTTTAATTTACCACAGTTATGGATGAGTGTCATTTCCTGTTGATCACCAAGAGACCAAGTCTGTTTTGACTTGCAGAATGGCATAAAGCCATCAAGGGTTGGGGATGTGTACTTATTTGGCTGGTGAGTTGCAATCACTGAATAAAATCTCATCTCCTCCTCATTTATTTGAATGTTCTTCCTGTTCATTCCATGTCCAGTGGTCCACAAAGCCATCAAATCTCCCATGCTTGATCACCTGCTTTCTTGTAGGTTCACAGTGTTGGTTACCCAGTGGGTTTCCATTGCTGAGTGTGAACTCGAACCCTGATTTCCAGAGTTGTAGCCCAATGAAATTCTCCTGAGCTGTAGCCCAAACCACTACGCCACACTGACTCTCTTCAGCGTTCTCCACTGTACTTGAAACTAGTAGGCATGTTTATGGCAAGGTGTGGGGCCTGTACATCTTGCCTACTCCTTGTTGCTCATTTTGTGCTGCTAGAGGCTGATGCCTTCCTTTACTTAATGGTTAGCCCCTGACTCTGCTTGGAAACTTCAACGTGAGAAGAGCCTGTCCCCCGGCCATATCTAGTTCCATTTTCAAACTATACCTATTGTTGTTTCTGTGCTACACATTTATATCATACTTTTACAGCCTTAGCTTGGTGGTCCTATGGAATCCTGGGATCTATAGTTTGGCGAGGTGCTTAGAATCATTAGTAGAGAATTTAAACTCTTTAGTAGTGAATTTTAACAACTTCACCAAACTGCAATTCTCAGGGTTGCATAGGATGGGGCCATGGCAGTTAAAGTGATATGAAACTGATATAACTGTGCAACACAGATGCAACTTTCACATTGAAAACTTTCCCCTAATGTTCAGCTGAAATCTCCCCTCCTTTACCTTCTGACCATTAATACAACAGAAAATGAGCTGCCCCCTCTACCATGAACACTGTGTGTGAACAACGACAACAACAACAACAACAACAACACACACACATTAAAACAGCACTTTAAAAACAATTAAAATAATAGTTAAAACAGTAAAACATTTTAATATATTCAAAATTTAAAATATATAGTGTTAAAATAATCTAAACCCACCCACCCCTCTTTTTGAAAGCAGCTCAAAAGCACATTGATATGAACTACATTAACCAACAAATGAAAGCTTTGCAGGCAGCCAATCATTTGCCAAATGCCCACCCAAACAAAAAAGTATATGCCTGCTGGCAAAATGACAATAAGGAAGATGCCAGTCTCGCTTCTTGTGGCAGGGAGTTCCACAGCATGGGAGCTGCCACCAAGAAGGCCCTGTTGGAAGAATATTGTTCCTTTGGCCTTTCTGTTTGGGACATATTTTTCATACCGCTGACTATCTTTCTTGCACTTTTCTAATCTGTTGGCGTAAACTCCCCAACTGGATATATTTCTCAAGATGAAGTTTAATTTGGAGCTGTTACTCCCTGCTGTTTCTTCCTGATAGAGATGCCTGCCAATCACAATTAAAATTAATGTGCGGCTATTCTGCCTTTCCCTCTCTCTTACTGAGTTTTGTCTGATAAGAAGAAAAGATCGAACAAAGGGAAAACATGGGAGGGCTAACAGCTGAAGATAATAATGTCTGGACCTGCTATACATTTCCATAAATGAAGCAGTGAGATTGCATAGTAAAAGCTTTACCTAAAAGCATTGTATAGTTCTACTAATGCAGCCTTAAATCACATTAGTCTATCTGTCTTTCTTTCCTTTTTTCCCATTCTTTGCAGTCACATCACACTTGGAGACACATGTTCAGATTGTGATCAGCCATGATCTTGAGATCCTTTTCACAAGGTGAAATCAAAGGGGATGAAATATAACACTACCTGATAATATATTGGTGTTAGTAACCACATTTCAATTCTGTATTCACAGGATGCATGCACATATTCAAAGTACAGTGGGCCTTCCACATTTCCTGGGGTTATGGACCCTGGATTGCTGTGAAAGTGGAAAACACACAAATAATAAACCACTAGTAATCTCTAGGTCCTCCAGAGCAACTCTATGGTCTTCCTAGGGAGAACACAAGAAATAGACTTTTAGTCTATGAAAGCTCATGCTGCCAACTTCTTTCTTTCAGTCTTAAACGTCGTACAAGATCTCTCTACATCTCTGATTCTACATACTAACAGGGCTATATTTTTGAATGGGAATACCTATATCTGTTTTAACATGAGAAAGTTAAAAAAAATTGCTGGAGCATACAGTATATATGTGAGGATTCACCCACACATACCACTTTTAAAACCATGTATCTCCCATCCTACTTATTTGATTTTTGTGTTTCCATGTACATATTTAAATACGGAACATTACATTCTAGCAAGATTATTTTGAATATCATCCCCATCTTCTGGAACGTAAACAGTTCCATCCAGTTTTGAGTCATCTGAATACTGGTGAGCAATCTCTTTATCTAAGTGACTGATGAAAATGTTGAACAGTATCAAGACCACTGTAGAGATAGACAGTACCCATAGGCATTCCTGTCCTTAGATTTGTGTTAGTGTCTCCCCTGCCTTCAACACACCATTTTGCCTTGAGCTGATGTTCTCAGCTAATTGCACAAGCTAGTTCTCTCCTTTTAGTCAGCCCTCCTTTGGGATTGCTGTATTTTAGTCCACCTGCCTCATGTTTCCCACCAGCCTTCCAACTGCTCTGCTAAAAGCACACATCTTTCTTCTTTCTTGATCTCATGTGAGCCTTTACTTAAGCCAACTAAGGGCCAAAACAGACCGGCTCAAAGGGGTGGTATGACACTGCCCCTGAAAGAGTCAGTTGGGAGCCGCAGCAACTGCACACTGTGGCTCCACTCTGGCATTTTGCCACCACAAAAAAGAATTGGCAAATTGCTGCTCCTTTTTGTGGTGACTTTTCCACTCTTGCCATGACTTTTTGGCGTTCCTGCAGCATGTGTGGTCAGCCATGTGGCTTCCATGTCCCCACATTGCTGGGAAGCTGGCCGTCTGTTTTGGCCTTAAGCTATCATTTCCCTGGAAAAAAACTATCTCTTGCTGAGATTTGCTACCTCTCTGTCTTTAAGCAATTAGAATGTTTCTGAAAATTCAATGAAAGCACAATAGCTCTGTTAATAGCTATCGGAAACTCAATGATAATGCAGTGAGTTTTTAGCTTAACAAGTACATAAGAATACACTAAGTTGTCTTTAGTGGCATTCAATGTTTGTCTGTTTTGATGTTCAGATCAAAGGGAGGACAGCTAGGAAAGTTACTTTTATGATGGATGAGACTCAGTGTATCTCTCTTACTCAATTATAGATAGCTTCAGTATGTCATCATAGCAATTCTCATTCAAAGTAACTTCCCAGCTCTGTTTGGAAGGAGTCAGAAATGTTACCTAACATTCCTTGGTTGAGAATATTTACTCCTTTTATCCTGATTGCTTGCATTTGTTTTCTATCTGTTTTTCAACCTTCTGATCAAGGCTTCTTTCATCTTCCCTGAGTGATCTCAGCCGATCAGGGATCATGTCATCAATGCGAAATCAGAATGTTATGTAGTCAAGTTAGATTTAATGGCATGCTGATGTTGCAGAGTGTGTGAGTGAGATTTATTTAGAATAAAGGCAAATCTGTCTTGGTTAGTGCTATGCCTCCTTTTGAGGACTCCTTGTCAGAAGAGGAGCATATCTTACCCTGCCAGCATGAAGTTCTAGCAACCACCCAGTCAGCCAGAGAACAAGCAACTCTTCTCCTGTTGGGTTAAGGGAGCTTAGAATGACATCTTGAAGAAGAGAAGCCCCCAGCCTCTGAGAGAACCATTGGCAAAGGAGATGAGCTCAAATCTTTTCTCATGGGTGCAATGCATCATTACAGCATACAGCAAAGGGCATCTTGGGTGGAAAGCATCTGAGGAAATCTAGGCTGGAATTTTGTCGATTAGTCTCAACTAGAGTAGAGCCATTGAAGCAATTGGTGGTGATTCAGCATGTCAGTAAATATGTTTGATTCAGTGACTCTACTGTAGTCAGGACTAACAATAAAGGCACCTTTATATATGTCTAATTCTCCTTTATTTCTACTTTTTCTCCACTGTAAACATCACTGAATATGAAATGCAAATTTGGGTACCCCCCCACCCATTTTCACATTATTGCGTGTGGAATGCAAATTTATGTGATCCTCATTTGTGAAATTGCATGTCATTTCCCCCTTTATTTGCGGGAAGGTTTGAAATTAAATGAAACTGTTTAATGCCTTTGAAACTGTTTAATACTTTTGCTTAGTGAACAATTCAGGTATACATGGGTCCTGAGGAAAGGTAGGAAAAGTTAATCTTTTGTATTGTAAGTCTGAGAGTCCCAAGAAATTCTGAAAGTTGTTGTAGAAAATATTAAACTTTTCCAAAATCTAGTCCCAAGTTTTGGGCACTCACTTTGCCTTTTAAACTGCTTAAGGTTTTACATTCCAAATTAATACTAGTCTACAAATATTGTACCATAAGCCTCTGTGTGCTATTTTTACAAATGTTCCTGGCATGTTGGCACAGATCTTTCTTTCTTTCTTTTAATAGTTGTCTTGTCTTTGGGAATAGAAGAGTCTCACCTCAGAGGTTTGCCAAGCAGCTGTATGATCAACTAGAAAAATATTACAGGAGGCATTGCTTAAAAATGCAAATGCACCAAGTGTTTACAATTGCATTTATGCTCCGTTGCCATGTTTTGCTGTGATTCTCTTTAAGCACATTAAAATCCACATAATGAAAGTACAGTTGTGTATTCCCCAAGGCAGGCTGATTTATCTTTCTGAAAGTTTTCAATTGTATCTCAGCTGCTGTGGGAGAAGGCTGGTTTCCCTCTTGGTTGGTTCTATTGTGACTGATGTTGGTGGCTGTTCTGTACCAAGCTGGGAGGTTGGGGGACCCCATTATGCATCTATTTCTGGTCAAGTGAGGGCGCAGAAAGGAATAATGCATGTATAAGCTGCGCATACTTTTTACTTGGATGTAAGTCACAGTATTCCGGCCAATATAATGTATTATCAGTATGCTGCTTGCATGCAGTGACTTGGCTGATAAATTGTGATTGCCAGCAGAAAAGCAGGTTTGTGTATGTGTGTGTGTTTTTAAAAAATCAATTAAAATATAAAGAAAGATTTGCAATTGATTTGTGCCTGCCATATTCATCTCCTCAATAAATTGCGTGGGATTTACTCCCAGGTGCATGGGGACAAATCTCCAGCCAGTGTGACTAATCCATAGCCTCCATTTGCCCCAGTTTGGAAGGGAATGTCCTGATTAATCCTTTGTCGTTCTGCTTTTAACATGTATCAGTTTCTTTCTTTTCCTCCCACTTTCTCACTTTGTCCTCAGCTTATTCTGTTGCTGCAAACTTAGTTCAAATTGCTATAGTAGTTTGCACTCAACTCATTGGGGCAGAAAGGGGGAGGAGAGTGGAGGAAGGGGCACAATCTCGCCCTTCCCAGTAGACTGAAGGAAACACAGGCTGCTACAACTTCTCTAAGCTTGTCTGTTAATAACTTTTGCCACCTTGATGTTGCTTGGCTATACATATTCCAGTTTTCATCTATAAAATGTTGGTGGATATGCTATAAAACACTGGAGGTCACAGAGTCACAATCTGAACCATGAAGATTTGGAAATGTGATGTTTATGATTCTCATACAAATTGACTTGATCTACATCTCTGACTACAGTGCAGATCAGGACATAGCTATGCTTTGGATTTTGCAGTTCTATAAATTTTGCAAGACTATTTTCTCCTCATATACTTATCTCACAACACATTTAAAATGTCTACATGGAGATGAAATATGTTTGGAAATTTTCTTTGTGAGTAAATGCATTAAAACAAGCTTTTTATTTTCAAGCACATTTTTAAAAAATCGCAGAATAATGTGAAATAGCATGGAAGAATAAATATGTGCCAAACTAGTGTGAATCAGGAAAAGATTGATTCAGCTGTCTCTGGTTTTCCAGTTGTACCAGAACAGAGTGACAGTATTTGTGAGAAATTCACTCAGTTTGGTTTTTTTAAAAACAGATTTACTGAATAAAAATGGAAATGGACTCAATTTCCACTTCAGAAATCTATGCATTTCCAAGCTTCTGCTGCATTCTGTGAAAGAAAAAGAAAATGCACTTGACAACATTAACACATTTGCAAAAATTATGCAAAAAGCACAGCATACATCTCGAAAACATTTGTAATAGAATTTACTCAGTAGGGGCATGCATCTGTTTGAAAAATGCACATAAAAATGGACACAGAATTTATTTTTGGCTAAATGGTCTTTAATATTTCACAGAAATGGAGGTATCGGCCTATCTCTAGCAGAGTGCTGGCTAATGACAAACAGAGGACAGGATTAGTGACAAAGCTTTGAAAAGGGTCTGTTGCACTAGAGCAGTGGCCACACTAGTTGGGGGACTCTGAAGTACAAAAACCATAATACAGTATGTGCCCTCCAACTGTCCCATCTGGGAGGGACAATCCTTATTAATCTTCTCTCATCCCAAATTTTCAGCTGCTTTTAAATTTCCCAGTTTCTCTCTCCTCTGCCCACTTTCCCTTTTGTCTTCATCTTACTTCCATGGGTGCAAACTGAGTTTAAAATGCAAAAGTACTTCCCACTCCATTGACTCAGAAGATTGGGGGGGGGGGAGGAGTGGGGGAGTCTTGCCCTTTCCTGGGACACAGGCAAAATCAAACTGCTGCAGCCTTTCCTAACTTGTCTAATCCTCCTCCTTTATAACTTTTGCCATTTTACCACTCCTCTCTCATGTTTCTTGGCCATGCATATCCAGGTTTTCATCTGTAAAAGATTGGAGGGTATGTTGTATTTTGAAGCCCTGATTAGAGCTGGATATTGATATCGATATGAGAATGTTGATCATTGGATGATTGACTTTACCCATAAGAAGCCACACTCAGTAGAAGGATCCATCTTAACAGGTTAGGCTCAATCGTAACCCAGAGTAAGGCAGCTGGTGTGAGTGATGGGTTACTGGAGGGGCAAAATTCATAGAATCATAGAGATGGAAAGTGTGTGAAGTGTGGAACTGTGTGCCCCGCATGGCTTACTCTGCATCCTCTTAGATTGCTTGCTTGCTTCATTCTGATGTGGTGGAGGAGGACATGTTTTCATCATGGGTGTAAACTGTTAAAATACCCTTCAACATTTGATAGATGAAACCAGGAACTTAACTGGGCAAGCAAAATCACAGTGTGATCAAGATGACAAAACATGTTATTAATGAGAGAGGACACACAAGCTAAGATAGGCTGAAGCAGTTTGCTTTTGCCTGAATCTACTGGGAAGGCAAAGATGCCACCACTTCCTCTCCTTCCCCATGGCTCTATCTATTGAGTGCAAATGACTTTTGCATTTTGAACTCAGTGTGCAGCAACTGAAGGAAGCTGAGAAGAGAGGGAGATTGTGGGAAGAAAAGAGAGAAACTGGGACATTATAAAAACAGCACAAAAATTGGGATTGACAGGATTAATGGAGACTTTCCCTGCTAAATCAGGATAATATGAAGGTATGCTTTTAGTCATCTCTTGTTAGGAGATGGTTGGAATTGATGTTAGGCCCCAAGTTTGTATCACTAACTTTGGGTTGAAGGAAGTGGCTGGCTGCATCAAGCTTTGAAAGCATGCTTTCTTGGACAGCAACTCTTAGAATTCCCCATCTAGCATGGCAGTGACCATGTTGTCTGGCGGGTTCTGAGAGCTGTAGTCCAAAAAACAGTGATTTCCCCAAGCTTGACATTTGGGTGTCATGAAAGGGCAGCACATTTTTCTATTACTGTATTTTGACAGCCAAGGAAGGGGAGAGGTAGTTGTGAGATTTTCTGCTTCACTTGTCAAAATAACTTGGCTGTCTTTGGGAATTATGCATCTTCACTTGGGCAAGGGAAGGAAGTGCCATGTGCTATTCCTCCTCGGGCAGCCAAGTGTCTGGGCAGGCTTTGCCCAACCTTCCTGATCAGCACACCCATCCAACATTGCAAAGAGATAAGCAGAAATGAATAAACTTGGCACAGGCCTTGTTGAGAAGTGGCTGGCTATTTCAAACTTAGTCAGTGGATGTCTACCCAGTTTTTTTCCCCTTTCCACCTGTTGTGTTTTCCTTGCAGTGTGACTGAAATCCAAAGTGGCGACAGCAGCTCAAAGGTGTTGGAGAAGAGCATTAAACTTGAAGCTACTAAAATGGAAGCCAAGAAGCATGTCAGTGACTCAGAGGCTTCATCCTGCTTAGAACTTATTTTCCTTCGCTTCCTTTAAGACTTGAAGTCAATGCTCTGACTGCATCCCCCCCCCCAAATATCAATACAGTATTACTCATCTGGCAATATTTACAGACTTGGAAAACAAGGGGAAGGATTTGCATACCAGACATGATACCACTGTCAGAGCTTGCAGTGCCAGCTTTGTTCATTCTACCTCCGTTTGACAGCGTTGAGTGATGCCTAGCTATTTTGAGCTGTCCTTATCGTCTGGGGATGTCAGCACTGTTTCGCCTCTTGCTCTGTGTTTTCTCACCATGTTGACACCAAGATATCATTTTTAAAAACTAAAAATCACAAATAATTAGGCCTGGGTCAAACATTCTATTAAATTCTCCATGTATTCTCCTTCAAGTGTCACAGGGAATTACTCACAGCAAATTCCAGGATAAATGGGCAGTTGGCAAATAGAGCCCTGTGTTTCTGACTAGGGAAAAAAAATATACAGTTACATTTATAGGTGACTTGAGACAAATTTTGCATCAGGATTGAGGAGTATGTAGGGCCAGATGAGGTCTTAGCTTGAAGATAGAAAAAGTGTGCTTGTGGGTTCCATGTTGTTCCTGGTGTGCCCTTATGAACCAACCCAATTTCTTTCTATTTTGGAATTGTTGTTGGAATGATCCACCCTCAGGGTGATTGGACATCCTCTTTTTCCAGGACATGTCCTACATTTCAGTCTTCTATGCAGGAGGAATTCCCAAATGTCCTCCATTTTGAGCATGACTAAGAAGCATATTGAATAGCACCACATTTGCAATTCGCTTTTGAGAAATTTGTCGACTTGGCATCCTGTCATCTCTGCAAATAAGGGGATCAGATGGATACATGAAGTTTTTGGGTAGGCTTGGAATGAATTCTTGTTAAACTCATTGCAGTCAAGAAATCAGAAGAAGATAAAGTGATAAAGAAAGGGAAAGGAAAGCGAATAGAAGTGAAGGAGAAGAGAAGAAGGAAAGAGGGAATGGAGAAGTGAGAAAGAAGGGATAAAAGGGAAAGAGAGGAAGAGATGATGAGAAGGAGAAATGGAAGGGGAGAAGTAAGAAAGATAAGGAGAGATGTTTTTTTCAGGTAAATGTATAGAGATTTTTGTGTGTATATGTGTTTATAGTGATACAAGTTAAGCATAAAGCATATAGAGTGTTCTTTTGTGTTTATATTGTATTTGTTGTGTTAATATGTTTATATTTGAAAATATTCAATAAAATATTCAATAAAAATGACTTTGACTTCTTGTATTTCTTCTCGACCAAGTGAGTTACAAGATGGCGGACCAGAACAACATCCAATCGATGGCTTCCAAGACCATCCACCCCTTCCATTCCAGTGAGGAGTATCTCTACGCCATGAAGGAGGACTTGGCAGAGTGGCTCAATACCCTCTCTGACCTGGACATCCAGGTGGAGAACTTCATGGACATTCTGAAGATGGGTTTCGACTTCTGCCAACATGCCAACAACATCAACCGCATCACAGTGGAGTTCTAGCAGTTGCACCTGAAGACAGCCTCCTCTATACACATCCCCCAGAAGGAGGTGGTCTTTCAGGCCAAGAACATGGTGCCCTGATAACATTTTAGTTGAACATTTAGAAAAGCAGAAAAGAGTAGGCAAAGTTACCAAGGGAATTCAAAGACAGCAAATACAAGAGTTCTAGATGCAAACATTTTAATCGTTTCACTCTCTGCAAACTAGAAATTTGGGGAACTGAAGGATATGTTCAGTTGTTATTTGCAGGGAAGCTACCCTCTTATATTGCCCCCCTATCCTGTAGCAACATCCCTTGAAGAAAAGATTGGGGATTTACTGGGAGGTAACACCTCAAAAGTAACTTTTCTATGCTATGGATGGAAGATGTAGAAGCTTAGGCTGTCAGATGAGCCAAGCATTCCAGTTTTGAACTAGGCAAGGAAAGTGAGAAAGTAAACAAGAGAAAGTGAATACATTTCAAAGATCTCTCAAGAGGTTAAACATCATTTCATATATTGTCTGGTGTTAGTGGCTGTACTTTAACTGGCCATTTCATCCCCCAGCTCCCTATGGCAACATTTCATTTTACGGAGGGCTGGTTTTTCAGAAGAGTGGTGCAGTTTTGCTCCACCTGCAGCAGGAAAGGCCTTTTTTGCTTCATTAAAAATGAATTGATCACTCAATGTTTATTTCATTGCATTCCTTCCTTTGGTATTCGAACAGTGCCATTTACCTCGCCAGAAAATATGTGAGTGGGAAGAAGAATCATATCTCTGTCTGTACTGTTTATACACATGCCTAACATCCTGCTATTCATTATTTGACAATAGCATTCTTTTTATTACAAAAGAAACCTGTCCATTGACCTGAATGAATGGAAACAGGTGACATTAACTGCAGAAATGGCTGCAGGGATCCCCCCACTCCTTCTGTGCACTGGAAGGTAAGAAAAATCAAAACAAAACACAGTTGGGCATCTGGTGTGTTGATTTATATACAGGGAAAATATATGAAGCCCTATCCATGGTTGTGCTGAAAAAGAGGGGAAAATGGTTACTGCCACATTGTCTGTTCACAGGAAGATCAGGAGAAGTCAGAATCATGAAAAAGATTAAAAAACAAGCTACTTCTCTTAATAGCGTCCCAGTTGGGGTGAGGTGATGGGAATTGTGGTATAATACTTCTGAATGGCAGGGAAACAAAGAAAAAGAATTTTAAAAATGGGGTAAACCCTCTTTATAAGCCGGTATATGTCTTTTCCTCCATGTACTAACTTAGTATGGGCCAAACCTAAAGTTGCCATACCACCCAGTTGGTTGCATTTTATCCAGATTTTAAGCATGCCATCTATTTGGAATACCAGCTACCTGGATTACAAGTTTTCCTTTTTAAAAAAGTAAGTGCAGCTTGTTTTCTGCTGCTCCAGAGAATAGGACCTGGAGCAATGGATTCAAATTACAGGAAAAGAGATTTCACCCCAACATTAGGAAGAACTTGCTGACAGTAAGTGCTGTTTGACAATGGAACACACTCCCTCAAAGGGTGATGGAGTCTCCTTCTTTGGAGGTCTTTAAACAGAGGCTCGGTGGCCGTCTGTTTGGGGTCCTTTGATTGTTGGACTGTGGGTTGGATTGGATGGTGCTTGGAGTCTCTTCCAATTCTGTGATTCTAAATCTAACAATTTCAGGAGCAAAGATGGAAGTAAAAACTGTGCTCACTATTCTGCCCAATGATTTTGTAAGAAACAAGACAAAACAAGTGCGTTTAGTCAATGAGTGAAATCTCATAAATACGGATTTAACAGGGGCAGATCAGTGCAGCTGCAAGACCAGAGTACTCTAGGCTGTCCTTGGAATATTCTGGACAGTGCAGAGAAGGTCTGTTTTTATCAGCCAGCTACAGATAGGTCTCATAATCTTCTCAGGCTGCCATGGATATCCAAAAGGATGCTTATTTCTCCTGGTGACTGGCTGCACTGGTCTTCCTCAGCCACTATAAGGCCATGGAAGTGACGGTACGTGAACAGATCTTGGGACCTGGAATTTCCTTTCTTGTCCTCAGGGTAGCATACTCTGTGCAGCTGTGGTTGATGCTTAATGTATGATGGTTAGGGATATCATCAGGGTTTGCTTCTTGTAAAATTACCAGGGCCCCTGCACACTACAAAACTATAGTGCTATTATTCCATTTTAACTGCCATAGTTCCATCCTTTGGTTTGTAGTTTGGGGAGGCACTACAGGAGGTTTCTGGCTGTGAACTCTAAATGCCCCTCCTAAATTGCCAGTCCCAGGATTGCATAGAGTGGAATCATGGTGGTTAAAGTAGAATAAGAGAGCTATAATTCTGTAGTGTGGATGGGTTCTGGGCCCATCTCCAGTGATCTCACATGGATTTGTCTCTGATCTTGGTGCTGAAAGCTGCTCTAGATCCTGTATGTGGAGAAAGACAGGATAAAAATAAAATAAATTCGATCTCAGGGCCTGGGATAGTCTTGAACTGGCAACCCTAACCAGTTAAGAGTGGGGTGTGGGAATGTAGTTACACCAGGAACCCATTCATACTACACAATTATAGTGCTATTATTCTACTTCAACTGCCATGGTTCTGTCTTATGGAATCCTGGGATTTACAGTTTACGGAGGAGCATTAAGGAGTCTCAGCTAGAGAGTTCCAGTACCTCACCAAACTACAAATTACACAGGACAGAACCATGGCAGTTAGCGGAGTAATGACACTGTAATTGTGTAATGTGAATGGGCCCTGGCTGAAACTTTATATTCCACCAGTGGGATCTGGGATCTGGGCCAGTTTCTTCCATTTTGGGGGCAAAGAATATATTATGTCTAGTATAGGACATATACAAATGGATGCATTTTCATATGTTTTGAGCTGACAATACTTTCTTCCTTGAAAGTGCTGCCATTTAGGTCAAGAAAGAAGCACCAAGTCGCTTTAATCATTCTATGGAGTGCATTTATCTCCTCAATGGGCCCCATCCTGGTTTAAAAACATGTTACAGTAGCTTCCTTAATCTAATTCTGAATCTTTTGATATCATGCTATCACACCCTCTTTTCTTGTTTCACAGAGATGTTGCAAGTCATTAGTTAGCTCCCCCTCTCACGCCTCGCAAAATGACTTGAAAGACAAGATATAAGTGCAAAGTCCTATTATGAATACATTTTCTCTTTTTCTTATCTTTAGTGGTCACTTGAGTTTCAAAGGGATGTCCTCCAAAAGCTCTCCATGTTTCAGACTTGGCTTGTATTTAAAGCATCAAAAACATGTCCCTGATGTGTGCATTATTCTTTTTTCATGAAAAGCACTGATGGCATGTAACATAAAACCTACATTATTGCCTCAGCTTGGACAATAAAAAGTCTGGTCTATTATTTCTTTACTTTGTAATTAATTTCACATAATTTTGAAGGTGCTTATAATAAGAACCAATGTGGTGTACTGGTTTTAGTGCTGGAATCCCTGCTCAGCCATGAAAACCCACTAGGTGAGTTTGGGCAAGTCACACTCTTAGCCACGGAAGCAGGACCCCGCGCTGCATACACCCCACAGCGCACTCTACCATGCAAAATATTGGGGGGTTGGGGGAGTGCTTTGGGGAGGGTTAGGTGGGGAAGCCTCCTTCTCTAGCTCATTTGCATTGTCTATATCCATCCCACACTCTGTTGATTGGAAAGGGATTTGTTCCTTTCAGCATACTTCTTTCTGCCTTTGCTGTTATGTACAGATGATGATCTGTCTAGAATTTCCTGGGACATTCTCCTCTGCTATTGTTGATGTGCTATGGGAACTAAATCCATTAAATATGAAAGCAGGGTTAAGCAATATGTAGTCCATGGGCCCCACATGTTTTGTAGAGGAGCAAACATCTTGGTTACCACACAGAGATGCACCCTCCAGTAAGTGTGATTCCTCTTTAAACCATGGCACATGACTGTCACATGGATTGTTTTGATTTTAAAAAAAGTACAAATGGATGGAGTTTTGGGTTGAAACCAGAGACAATACTTGTAGCCATCTTCCTTTTGGATATGCGGTGCGGTGTGGTCTGCAGTTGGTCTGGAGGAATGGGAAATTGGCCTCTGGAACCTTTATTGCATGAGAAAAGAAAGACTACATGGAGCAAGAGAATTGTAGCTTCCTCTGTTCTGCCAGATCCATACATGGTCTCAGCCTTAATGTGGTTGCACTTTAAAATGGACTTTAAAAAGGTATGTTAACAGAAAACATACATTCGGCTGGAGCTTGGACAGATATTTAGTTACTTGCAATTAATTCATTTATGAATAACTGAGGTGTAACTTAAGTATACTGTGCCTGGAATGGAATGAGAGGTAACATTATTCCTTTTGTGATGTAATTGTTAGTTATTTTTAAAGGTACAGAAGGTGTGGCCTCATTATTCCATGAGGTCAACTGCTGCAGCTGAATGCAGTTTTATGTTACATGCCATGTATGGTACCAATGCAAATGGAACTAAAGTCAGATCCTACTAAAACATAGCTGCCCTAAAAGGTTACATTAGCCATAGGTCAGTGGCTTAAGTATTCTGTTTTTTTTAAAATAATAGATGGTTTTAGTTGCTTTTGAATAATGAGAAGACAAAAATTTGAACAGCTTCTAACTATATTTGGGGAAGGGGACTTGTAGCTATCACTGTAATTGATTACTTGAAATTTTTTTTAAGTTCCACCTTTAATGTATAGTTTACCCCTAGATGAAAGTTGTTTCTGACTAATGGTGACCCTATGTGGAAACCTATCATGGGGTTTTCTTCACAAGATTTGTTCAGAGAGGATTTGCCATTGCCTTTCTCTGTGGCTGATAATGTGGCTTGCCCAAGTTCAGCCCATGGGTTTCCATGGCTGAGCAGGGATTTGAACCCTGGTCTGCCAGTGTCCTAGTTCAACTCTCAAACCATTACACCACACTGGTTCTATTTGTTAGACTCGGTTTAAAAAGTTTTTTTGAATGGCATACTCCATGCAGAGATGGAAAGTATTCTACCTAAAGGCATCACCAGAGATTGCCCTTTGTAACACCACTCTTGTAACATCAGGGACGTAGCCAAGGGGGGCGGTTTCTTGGGGTCCGGACCCCTCCCTTCCATTAGAAAAATGAATGGTGTGTGCTGCCGCGCTGCCGCACCCAAGCCCCAATATAATGGTGGCACTTAGTCTGGACCCCCCTTCCTAAAATCCTAGCTACATCCCTGGTAACATCACCAGGAACTGACCCCTGTGACCTCTCAGATTCTGCTATAGTACTAACCTAGCAATCCTAGAGAGGAATGGTGGGAGGCATGGGGAGGAACCAAAGGAGAGAATTGCAGCGGAGATTCATGGAGGGTGTACCAGTGTTCACTGCCACATTTTGGTACAGATCTCATTTATACGTAGTAAGAATCTGATGGCAAAATTCAACACTGTTGCTAAATAGGAGATCTTTAGGCTTTCCCCTTGACTGTAGTGATTACTGGAGGAGCGATTATCCATTCAAACCGGGGCTATGGAGCAGAGCTAGTTCTGGTATCCATGTCAAAATGATTAAGAATCCTGCCTTATCTTTTTGCAGAATTGCAGTTCTCTGTCCTTAATGCTCAAGAGGCAATTTGAACCAACAGTTGCAAATGCTGATGGATAAATAGCAGGTAATCCTAAATAATGTCTGCTCGATAGTTTGTCTGGATTATTCTTTTATAACTATTGCTTTGCAGATATCTTTAACCACTAGAAGGCACTCTGATACAATTTTTACCCTGCTCTCTTCCAGCTACCAAATAAGAGAAGGAAAAAGTGAAACAAATAGACCACGCCTGTCCTTTAAAAAGCCTAATTGCATAGATAATCATGTCCTCTTTCTTTTGAAAATATAAATTTCAGACTTTGACTGAACTACTACCTGCAAATGATACCCGTCTCCTTCAAATTCTGATGACTGATTTCAAGAAATAGCTACAAGTCAATGATTCAAGGTGCGTTGGGTGGCATCAGCCATCTTTGAAGATACTATGAATTTAATGGATGACAGTTGGCACAACACAGAGTTGAAGGTACCAGGTTCGATCCACAGAATCTCCAAATGGGACTAGGACAAGACACCCATTTGAAACCCAAGAGAACTATTGCAGATCAGTGGGTGGGGAACTGCAGCAGCTTTATGTCAGTTTATGTCAGTTGCTGCAAACTGAGTTCAAAGTGCAAAAGTAATGCAGCTGGTGGAGGGAATTTTTGCCTCTGTGAAAGCCACATAATTGAATCCAAGTGTATTGGAGAGGATGTCATGTCACTTCCATGTACAATTTTAAGACTAATTCTTGGCTTCGTTTTTGGTGGGGGTTTTTGTGGATGAGTGAGTTCTGGATAGGTGGGTGAGGTCAACTGCTGCAGTTGAATGCAGTTTTGGGAAATCTGGGGGCTGTTTTTCACCAGAAAAATCAGCTACAATTTTTAATTTTGAGAAGGGCTTCAAGAGGCTGGGGAAAGGTTCTCAGGAGAGCTTTGGGGAAAAATGGGGTTCAGGGGCTGCATGCAGCCTTCAGTGGCCAAATGCCCCCCCAAAAGAAAAAAGCATTGATAACAATTCTAAGAGAAGACAACCAGCCATTAATTCTGGGAGTATGACAAACAGGCATTGACCCCTGGCTGGTCACTGGAGGGGAACTCCCTGTCTCCCTTCTCCCTTGGAAACATCCAGATGGATGCAGTTGAGGGAACAGAGGAGCCAAGAAATCCCACCTGGATTGATGGAAGAGTCCTTGATGTTTACTTCTCCCTTGGATGCAACCATTCATTGCCTTTGGTTCACTGAATCCTGCAGCCCTGCTGTAAGCTATTACCAAGATCCTTTGATGATCAGCAGTTTGCAGTCCTGTGCTACTGAAATACGCTGGCAGCTGTATTTAACAATGCTATAATAATAATAATAATAATAATAATAATAATAATAATAATGTTTTTATTTCTATCCCGCTCCTTCCTGAGATCAGGGCGGCTTACAACAAAGGTTAAAACATTCATACATAAAACATTAAAATACAAAGTATCAAAAGCCATCTACAACAATAAAAATAACAAGCAAAAAAGCCCCATAGCCCAACCTCTTGGCCACTGAAGAGGAGGGAGGCCCACAGGATTTTATTTGGGGAATGCCTGTTGGAACAGGAAGGTTTTCAGGTCCTTCCTGAATTGGGCCAGAGTGGTAGTCGAGCGGAGCTCAGTGGGCAGCGTATTCCAAAGGGCTGGGGCAGCAGTGGAAAATGTCCTCCGTGTAGTGGAGGATAATCTCGCCCCAGGCACCTTCAGTAATTGCTGCCCAGACGTTCTGAGGGTGCGAGGCGGATTGTACGGGGAGAGGCGGTCCTTTAGGTATCCTGGGCCCAGGCCATTTAGGGCTTTATAGGTAATTACCAACACCTTATACTGAGCCCGGAAGCGAATGGGCAGCCAATGGAGATCTTTAAGTACCGGTGTTATATGGCTGGTCCTGGAAACGCCAGTGACCAGCCTGGCTGCCATGTTCTGCACCATTTGCAGCTTCCGAGTTTGGTATAAGGGTTGCCCCATGTAGAGTACATTGCAGAAATCCAGTCTCAAGGTTACCAGAGCATGTACAACAGTTTCTAGGTCCCTCTGGGCCAGGTATGGGCGCAGCTGGCGAATAAGCCGAAGCTGATGACAGGTGCTCGTGACCGTCGCATTCACGATTCACCTGAGCAGTCAGGTAAAGCGACGAGTCAAGGAGCACCCCCAGACTGCGCACGGAGTCCTTCACAGGGAGCATGACCCCGTTCAGGACAGGTGGAACCACCGCCATTCCTGGACCAGGGGAACCTATCACTAGTACCTCCGTTTTCTCTGGATTCAACTTGAGTTGGTTTTCCCTCATCCAGCCCATTACTGACTCCAGTAATTTACTTATTTACTTATATCCTGCCTTGGACTTGAGGCATTGCACATCAAATTTGAAACTATGCAGATTTAAAAAGTAAAAAAGTATTAAAAATGTATAAATATAAAATCCCAAATGTAGTGCACATGGATTCTGGGAATTAAAAAGAAAGGGCACTGAGAAGTTTATGCTGCTTGATCAAGTCGCATGGCCTCCTCTGTTGGGGAAAAAGGATTTTCTTGTCTCATTGCATGGAGAAAAGCATCTTTGTCATTAAAACAAAACAAAAACAGAGAGACCCAAGTGCATGAAAGTAAATTTGCAGAGAGCAACAGTTAGGCTGGGTCTCCCCATTGCTGGCACTGGAGCTGGGTTTACAAAGATGGTTCTCTTGGTATAGACATCCATTAATTAAACATAATACTAGTTTACATAATCTCTTTCCAAACATATTATCTTCAAGCTGCCCTGATGCTGTCACTTTCATTTAATTCCTAGGGAATACTTAGCAAAGATAGTAGGAAGAAGCTGGGAAAACTAAGCTTTTCTGAAAGTGCAGGATTGAACAGGATGCATTGGCAGTTAAAGAGAAAAAAACCCACCCCATACCCTTACAGAAAATCCTTTTTAAAAAGCATATGAAATGCAAGGAATAATGTATGCACAGTAGAAAGATTCTAATATTTGCCCTATCTAGAAAGCTAACATGTCAGGGAGAGAGCAGAGCTCATAATTTTGTCTTCACAGTTTGTCATGTCCCCCTGGTAACTGGTTGACCTGTCTGTCAGTCCATCCATCTACCTATTTGGAGGCTTTTCTCATAGGGGGAATATTTAATCATGCAGTCCCTTTCACTACAGCCCATAAAAGATACATCCTAGGAATATCTTTCCCATTGGATTCCAAGGACAAGTATGAAACTAACAATGACTGGCAATGGCAGTGGTTGATCAAGGATCCCCTCTTTACTTTATGCTACTGACCAGAAATGTTAAACAAATCCATGAATTTAGGCTACACACTTGTATCTTGTGGAACACTTCCCTTTTTGGACCAGAACCTCTAGAATCCCCCAGCTTTCTTGGGGAATTTGGGATATGTAGTCCAAAAGTAACTTACCCATGCTCTGTACCTTGAAATATACCCTTTCCAGGCAGAAAGAAAATGAAAAGTGAATTGAAAGCTCCAGTTTCATATCTAAACTGTGTAAAAGCAATGTATGTGCAGTTTTGCATTACTTTTGGATGCTTTCTTATATGTACGTTTCTCTCGCTCATATGACTAATGTTTATACGTGCATTGATTAAACATGGAAGAAAATGAATTTTGCTGTGATTTTACATATGGGTCTGTCACAATTCCTCTTGTACAGCACATTACCAATGTGCAAGAGCATAAGGATGTATTAGTGAAACGCTGCAGAAAAGGACTTGAAACAATTCTAGGAAGACTGCTTTTTTTTGCAGTGTTTTATCAATGCACATTGGAAACAGGGGAAAGAAAATGACAATCAACCTTCAGGAACTAAACTCCAGAGCAAACAACACACGTGACAATTTGCAGAATTGGAATGATTACTAAGGAAGGTCAAAGATGAAAGTGCGAAGGCAGGTTTAATGCTGAATATAAAGAAAACAAAAATAATGACCACAACAGTAATACATAAATTCTATCTAGACAAAAAGGAAATTGTTAACAGTAAAAGAGTACCCATATCTAGGATCAAAGATCAGAATGGAGGCTGCAATCAAGAATTCAGAAGACTAGGAATGGGAAGGGCAGCTATGAAAGAACCAGACAAAATCCTAAAAAGTAAAAATATACAATTGGATACCAAAGTTTGTATCCAGCAGGCCATTATATCTCCATCACCATGTAGGAAGAAAATCAACTCATTTGAGATATGATGCTGGAGAATAATGTTGAGGATACCGTGGACAGCCAAAAGGACTAACAAATTGGCCCTTGAACAGATCAAGCCTGAAACCTCACTGGAAACCAAGATGAATAAAAATTGAATTACTTTGGCCACATCATGAGAAGGCATGACATTAGAAAAAACAATAAAGCTAGGAAAGGTAGAAGGCAGTAAAAAGAGAGGAGGACCACACTCCAGATGGCTTGACTCGACTAGGGAGATCATGGGCCTGAATCCACAAGACCTAAGCAGAGCAATGGAGGATAGGGGATCGTGGAGATGTTTCATATACAACGTTACCATGAGTTGAAGTTGTTTCTAGGCAGCTAACAACAACAAACAACAAATTTTCTTCCTTAAATTGGAATTATGGGGAAGTAGGAAAGAGGGAGGAGTGAACCAGAGGAACAAGAAGGCAAGGCAATGATAGATACTCTCCTGCCCCTAGTGTTAATAATTTTCTGAGCTGACCAATTGCTATCACTGACAAAGGAAGTATTTCCCACTCTCCCCTTGTAGCCTTTCCCCTTTCAGAAACTTGATGCTCGCGTGGGCACAGTAGTAGCAGAAGCCTTCCTTTTGATCATTCATTTCCCCTGTCTCCAGCAGTGACACGCAGTGTGCTGGCACACAGTCAGAGTCATAATCCTCAATGTGCAATTGATGAGTGGATTGCAGGGCAGTCTCTCAAGCTCATTAAATCTACCAAAGGGACTCTGCGGGTGGCCCACAGGAGACAAATGTTATGTTTTCCAGCATGGTTGTTATGGCCGAGGAAAAGAGGGGGAGGAGAAGGGGCTGGGAGGAGGTGGGAAGGGGAAGAAATGATGCTTTTTGAGACCATCTCGTTCCTCCTCCAGCCTTTTCTCTGAATGCTGATATGGTAATGTTTGGCTTGACAGGGGACAATTTAATGTTCTCTCCCTCTCTCTCTTCCTTCTGAAGAGAAATAGAGACTTCCCTTAACAATGATTGGAAGATTAAAAAGGAGGAAGGAAGAGGGAGGGGAAAAAAGAGGAAAGTGGCAGCACCTGTAAGACTAACTAGTTTTTATTTCCACATGAGCTTTCATGGATGTACATCCACTTTTTTTGAACGCAATGCACTTTCTTTTTGAAAGTGATCCACCCTGTTATTTATTGCTGCGTTTAAAAAGGAATTCATTGTAATTACATACTGCAATGTTAGAAAGTAACTCCTTGCCTTGCCCATTGATTTCCCAATACTTTCCACTACTTTTTCTGTGGATATGTGCAAAATATACTATTAGGACTGATAAGCAAATGGCATTGAACATGCAATCACTAGCAATGCATTCATGGTAACATTTAAAAGTACCTTAAATATGTTTCTTGTTACCCAGTAAGTAATGAGGGTACTTTTCAAAGTAAGTATCTTGAGACCTATTAGTTATTTTTGGAGTGTAACTTTGGGCTCATTCACATTACAAAAAACATCGGTTTTGAAACCGATTCAATCACGTGAAGTTCCTACTCACCCCGAATCTCACACAAGCGAATCTGGGGCTTGCACACCCGTTCCGTGGTAAATGGCCCCTAGCGCAGGTCTTTTGAAATCGGCGCAAATACCATTTCTTTTTAAAAACCCCGGGTCCTGGGAATGAGAACTTGGCCTCGATCACGATCGAGGCAAATTGAGGGAGGGATTTTAGGTCAGAGGGTGGGCAAAGGGCAAGGCATTTCCTCCCCTCATCGGAGGGGAGGGGGTGGAGGAAAGAGCCCTGGGAAGAAGGGAGCAAGGGAAGGCATTCGGAGCCTCTTTTCCCTGCTCGCTGGGCATTCCTTCCCTTGCAGGAGGAAAAAATCAGGTCATGAACGGAGCTCATGTCAGGCATTGTTTCTATTCCAGAGGCAGATGGAGCCAGGCTTGCACTTGGATCTCCTTGGATCTCCTTGCTTTTTGCAGGGTGGGAAGCTACAAATGTTGCAAACAATCAATGTTACATTTTTAACAATTTTTTTGAGCAAATATGCGCATTGTTTCTATTCCAGAGGCAGATGGAGCCAGGCTTGCACTTTATATCCTTGGATCTCCTTGCTTTCTGCAGAGGGGGAAGCTACAAATGTTGCAAACAATCGATGTTACATTTTTAACTATTTTTTTTGAGCGAACATGCGAATGATTTCTCTTCTTAAGCAGATACAGCAAGGGAAGCAAAGGGAAAGCTAATGTTGCTTTTAAAAGCAAAAAAAAAAAAAAAAAAGCATGGCAATCCCATCCTTTGCCTGGGACAGGGGCAGATCTGACCCAAAAGCCCACAGGTTTATTAAAAAAGAGAGAGAGAGAGAGAGAGGCATCTCTCTCTCTGCTTCAGCCGCTGAAACCCCTGTGCCTGGCTCTTTAAAAAGGGAGGAGACTTTCCCCGATGCCCTGCAAACGTCACCATGACGATAGCTTGATTGGCAGCGGCCAATCTACAGAATGCATTCGATTTCTGTCAAAATGCATTCGATTTCAATTTGTAGTGGGCACTTGCTAACGGAGCGATTCGGGGGAGGGGCATCCGGATCATCCCAGTTCCCTCCATGTCTTTTACCCCAGTATGAATGGGGCCTTTGTTGTTTGTCCTTAAGCAGGAAATCTATTCAAATCCAAGGTGCAAAATTCTTAGGGTTGCCATATTCCAGTGCCTCATATCTGGACATCTAATTTGTATATTATACAAATTATTATAATTATGCATAATATTAATTTGAATTCTGATTATGTAAATTCATCATGTTAATCATTGCATGTTTTCTACCATTATGTTTCAACCTTAGTACAAGTATCAAGCTAAGAGCTCTTTTCTCTCCCCCCCTCCCCAAACTAGCTGTGTGAAGAAAGAGAGGCTTCCTCTAAAAGTAAAGGAACTCCTTTTACTCTCTTGAGGCTGTTTGGAAGTGAAGTTCTACTGTGCTGCTGTTACCAAGATGGCATTTCTCTAAAATTTTGGTGAGTGTGGCGTTTCTCATGACCTCAAACTGACCTGCCATGCGGGTACGCCACTATCCTCTGAGCGATGGGTCAGGTAGACAGATCGCCCCGATGAAGTCAGCCTCACAAGACCCCTTTGGAAACAATATCCTTCAGGTAGTTTGGGAGTTGCTAATAGGACAGCCATCACCCCCAGGGATTAGGAAAATGTCCCCATCTTCAAAAAGGGGAAAAAAAGAGGATCCCAACAATTATCGTCCAGTTAGTCTGACATCAATACCAGGAAAGATTCTGGAGCAGATCATTAAACAGAGAGTCTGTGAACATCTAGAAGGCAATGCCATAATCACAAAAAGTCAACATGGGTTTCAGAGAAACAAGTCATGCCAGACAAACCTGATCTCTTTTCGAAATAAAATTACTAACTTGATAGATGAAGGGAATGCCGTAGATATAGTATATCTTGATTTCAGTAAGGCCTTTGACAATGTTTCCCATGACATTCTTGCAAACAAGCTTGTAAAATGTGGGTTAGACAAGGTAACTGTTAGATGGATTTGTAATTGGTTGACCGGCCAAACCCAAAGGGTCTCAACAATGGCTCCTTTTCATTCTGGAGAGAAGTGACCAGTGGGGTCCCCCTGGGCTCTGTCCTGGGGCCAGTGCTATTCAACATCTTTATCAATGACTTGAAGGACAAAATTGGGGGCATACTTATCAAATTTGCAGATGACAGCAAATTAGGAGGAGCAGCTAATACCCCAGAGGACAGGATCAAAATTCAAAATGACCTGAACAGACTACCAAGCTGGGCCAAAGCTAACAAACTGAAATTCAACACGGAGAAATGTAAGGTACTACACTTAGGGCGGAAAAATGAAATGCATAGATATAGGATTATGGGGGATACCTGGCTGAATGAAATTACATGTGAAAGGGATCTAGGAGTCCAAGTAGTCCACAAGATGGACATGAGTCAACAGTGTGATGAGGCAGCTAACAAGGCCAATGCGATTTTAGGCTGCATGGATAGAAGTATAGTGTCTAGATCAAGGGAAGTAATAGTGTCACTCTATTCTGCTCTGGTCAAGCCCCACCTGGAATATTGTGTCCAGTTCTGGGCACCACAATTCAAAAAGGACATTGAGAAACTGGAGTGTGTCCAAAGGAGGCCGACTAAAATGGTGAAGGGTCTGGAAACCATGCCCCATGAGGAATGACTTAGGGAGCTGGGGTTGTTTAGCCTGGAGAAGAGAAGATTAAGAGGTGATATGATAGCCCTGTTTAAATATTTGAAGGGATGTCATATTGAGGAGGGAGTAAGTTTGTTTTCTGCTGCTCTAGAGAATAGGACCCGGAGCAATGGATGCAAGCTACAGGAAAAGAGATTCCATCTCAACGTTAGGCGGAACTTCCTGACAGTAAGGGCTGTTCAACAGTGGAACAAACTCCCTTGGAGTGCAGTGGAGTCTCTTTCCTTAAAGGCCTTTAAAGAGAGGCTGGATGGCCATCTGTTGGGGATGCTTTGACTGAGAGTTCCTGCATGACAGGGGGTTGGACTGGGTGGCCCTTGCGGTATCTTCCAACTCTATGATTCTATGATTCTAATGGGGACCCTGAACCTATCATGGGATGAAGATACTTGCCCTTCCTTACCTTCTGAACCCTAGCTTATAGCTGCTACCATCCCCTCCCATCACAGCTATTGGCCCAATGGTGGACATGGAAAACGGGACATGGAGGAGCACCCAGCTCTGTTCTTGATAATAGTTGCTCCTCCATGTCCCACCCCTGAATTAAAATTAAAAGAGCCCCTTCGTCTATCCAAACTGGCATACAAGTTTTCATTTTGTACTACCCTTCAGGCACATACTCTTTGAAAATATATTTTGGGATAGCATAATGCTTAAAGCACCTGTATTATCTCTTGAACACTCCCAGGATGAGAGTCTAGCCTTGAATGCATGTGCTTGATGCACATGTACACACATTTATGTAATATGTGGCTCCCTTATGCTGCAGGGCTGCTTTGGAGCAGCCCTGTTTTCTGTTCAAAGCAAAGCTTCAAAAACCTTCTATGGTTGGACAACAACTCCCATGTGATCTTAAAAGCAGTGCTTGCAAAGGTATTAAAAACAGAGCTAGAAAAAACATCTCTTCCCTCTCCCCTGGTTCAACAGAGCTAGCAGAACCAGAAAAAAATATTTTCCCATTTTGTAGATTTAGGGTTTATTATGTGAATGACATGCTCTGAGCAACTGTGACAGATGGTGACTGTATAGGGCTGGAGTTGCCAGAGTGACAACTGGAGAGGGTTTCTGTAGATTTAATGCTTGTGTAGAAGAGGGAATTTTAGCAGGTGTTGCTTGTTATTTGGTTGTGTGACAAGCATCACTTGTTGAAATTCCCATTTCTACACAATCACTATAGGTGCTGGAGCCGTCTCCAGTTTTCACTCTGGCAATCTCAGCGCCTGGGATGCTTCTGATTTGGCAGCTCCAAGTTTTGAGATACCATAACACAGCTCATCCCCAAATTTCTACCAGTTTTTCTTTTTACATCTTGAGCCTCCTCATAATCTGCAGCCGTAAGATTCTTTATCTTGCGTAAGGAAGGGCCTCCTGACCTGTTCCAGCTGACCCTCACTTGAGCAACCTGGTCTCCTGTTGTGTTTCTGTCTCTTTGATTATTCTTCAGTTCTGCCTTCTGGTTTGTCCCCTGGCTCTGACTTGTTCTATAGCCCTGATTGTGACCTTGTCACATGTCTTCTGGTTCATGGCAGCCTTACTGTACAGTTCTGACAAAATGAAAAGTAATGAACATCAACTGTGGCTAGGCCAAGGATCTCCAGGGAATCAGCACACCCCACTCTTTATGCTGAGCTGTGAGTCCTGATGATACCAACCTCTGGTATTGTCATGGTCCACCAAATCTGTAGAGCTGTAGAAGAATATAAAAAGTTGACTTATGAGCCAGATCAATCTTATTCATTGCTATCAATTCTGATTCACAGCATTTGTTCAGGATTTGAGGCAGTATTCTTTCCCTACCAGTACCTAGTTTCTCTATATTAACTAGAGAAAGCCAGGTATTAGCCCAGCCAGATCCTGCTTGGCTTTGAAAACCAGACAAGATCCACACCCATCAACTGCCCTGATTTCGCAGCATCAGTCCCAATTAATCCCTGGTGGTGCAGTGGTTAAGTGCCTGTACTGCAGCCACTCCTTCAAAACCATAAGGTTGCATGTTCAAGACCAGAAAAAGGGCTCAAGCTCAACTGAGGCTTGCATCCTTCCTAGGTTGTTGGGGGCAATTTAGCTTACAGTTGTAAACCGCTTAGACATTACTTAAGTGGTATGAAGCGGTATATAAATGAAGCTTGTTTGTTGTTTGTTTCATTACCCCAAGTTTTCTGCTGCTTTTACAATGTCCCAGTTTCTCTTTCCTCCTCCCACTTTCCCTCTGTGTCCTCAACTTTCTTCAATTGTTGTAAACTGAGTTCAAAGTGTAAATGTAGTTTGTATTCAACAAGGGGACAGGAAAGAGAAGGTGGAAGCTTGTCCTTCCCAGTGGGGTCAGGCAAAAGCAAGTGACTGATGCCAGTCCTAGCTTTTGTGATCTTCCTGATTAATATATTTTGTCATCTTAATCACACTTTGTTGTTTTTGAGCAAAATGTGTTCCAGTTTTCACCTGCGAAATGTTGTTTCCTAAACTAAACTCTCTAACTGCCCCAAAAAGAGGAGGGGAAGGGGGCGGGAGAAATTGGCCAAAACTGAAAGTGGAAGTAATATAGCATCATTTCTAGTTACATTGAGCAGGTGTAGACAGCTGGGTAGGGTAGGGTGGGGTGAAAATTGCCTTATCCCATATGCAGTTGCCCAGCCCACCCATTGCCTAGTGGCATCAGCCTGTCTCTAACATTGTCCTTTAATGCTGCATCTCTCCATTGCTTCCTGTGCTTGAATGAGATTTGGGGACTGACTGTAGGCACGGTTCCCACCACTGACCTAAGAGGTTGCTGGCTTAGGCCCCTCAGGGCAATCTTGACATTTGCCACCCTAAGTGATGGCACCTGGGAAGTGGAGGTACTACATTGTTTGAACAGGGCAGTAAAACTGTTCCTCTCTTTTGCTAGGCTGATCTATCATGGGTACAGAAATAACATTCTTTACGATGCTTATAAATGCAGAAGGCATGGCCATTCACCAAGGATCCATTATATTTATGGAGGCGGCCGTGAGGCTTCATTTCTTCCTGATTCATGCATCAGATTGAGTAATAAGAACACAAGGCTGATGATCCAATAATAGGCTATTTCCTAACTGGCAAACCACAGATCTCCACCCTCCCTTCCTCCTTTTTGTCGCCCGTTGAATACTCTCAGTGACAAGCAGGTCTTATATTGACAGCAAATTCCAAGATGACCTTTCCCCCTTTCCATTTGTTCTAAGGCATTTTGGTTAATTAGATGCCACTCACGAAGATCAGTTTACAGCATGACAAACACAACGGCAGTCACGTACATTGGTGACCTACAAAAAACATTCCTAGAAAGCTTGCCTTTTTTGGTTGACGTCTCCCTGGGTGCCTTGACATCCTGATCTGGGGTTCTGGGAGTTGCAATCCAAAACGTTACCTTTCCAAACTTCCTTGGATAGATTTGTATCCTACCTGTTCTTCAAAGAATGTGTGTGTGTGTGTGTGTGCGCGCACACACACACACACAGTCTGTGGATAAAAACTGTATTATTGTTATTATATTTATCTGTATCTCACCCTTCTCTCTCAATGGAGACTCAAGGTAGCTTACAATTTAAAAAGAAAAGAATAATACAGCTAGTTGGATACATGCTTATAATGCACAAAGAGAAGTAGCGAGTGCATGAAAAATAAGCTGGAGGGTATGATAAATCTAGGACTATTCATTATTGTAAAAGCAGAAAGCAGCAAGAGAGGAAGATCACATGCCAGAGGGATGGACTCAGGCCACAGGCCTAAGCCTATATGACCTGAACAGAACAGTAGAAGATAGAGAGTCTTGGAGAAATCTCATCCACAGGGTCACCATGATTTGAGGTTGACTTGAGGGCAGCTAACAACAACAACAAAAGGGTGTGTGTGTATGAGAGCCAGTGTGGTGTAATGGTTTGAGTGTAGGACTAGAACTCTGGAGATTGGGTTCAAGTTTCCTGCCCAGCCATGGAAACCCATTGGGTGACCTTAGATGAGTCACACAATCTCATCCCCAGAAAACCCTGTGATAGGATCACCTCAGGGTCACCAAAGGTAAAAAATGTCTTGAAGGCACACAATAGTGTGTGTGTGTGTGTGTGTGTGTGTGTGTGTATAGATTTAATAGTGATTTTGTTTGCAATTTCAATTATAGTTGGCCCCACAGAACCAAGGAAGAGGTACACCTGCAAACTCTGCTGTTCAGTTTCCTTGTGATCGTCCATTCATACTTGCAGGACGTTGCTTAGTGAGTAGCCATGAAATGATTGCTTTAGACGATGCCTCTCCTTCAGCAAGCATTATAACGTCTTTTAAATGTCTTTTATGATTGCAGCAATTTAAGCAAGAATCTGATTCAGAGTTTTATTGGCATGCCAGAAGAGCATAAAATCTTCCTAGGCATTTACACCACACTCATCATCAAGATACTTTAATATTCTAATACTGAAAGAAAAAGGGAGGGGAAAGAGAAATCACACACTTAAGAGAATTTCCAGAGGAGTCTATAATAGAGGATGTAAAACCCACTAATAATAATAAAGTCACTTTATTGAAATGCTCACGGAATCTAAACTGGTAAAAGCACTTTAGCAATACTTTAGCAATGGCCCATTTGGGCAAGGAGGGAAGAAAAATTCTAATGCCATCACTTTAATGTGCTCAAAAAGCTTAAGCGATTTTGCTCTAATGAAAATTAATTACATCCAAGATTGTTTGGCTATATTCTTCCAAAGTTTTCATTTACAGGGGTAGCATCGTATCCCAAAGTTTGCATCCTCACCAACATTTCATGGATGAGAACCAAAACATACATGGTCAAGCAACATCAGAGTGTGGTCATAAAAGGGTATGGCTAGGCAACAAGAAAGCAAAGATTATTTTGAGGAAAAACACACAAAAACACACAATTGCTGTTATGTGCCTTCAAGGAAACTCTGACTTGAAGGTGACCCTATGATACATTTTTTGGCTATATTTATTGAGAGGAGGTTTGCCATTGTCTTCCTCTAAGGCTGAGAGAGTGAGACTTGGCCAAGATCAACCAGTGGATTTTCACGGCTGAATGGAGGCTCAAATCTAGAGGTTCATCTACACTGTAGAAATAATGCAGTCTGATATTCCCTTAAGTATTGTAGCTCCATCTTTTGGAATCATGGGACTTATAATTTTACAAGCTCTTTAGCCTTCTCTGCCATAGAATATTTCACAACACTACAAATCCCAGGATTCTGCAGGATGGAGCCATGGCAGTGAATGTGGAGGATCCACTGTACAGTTCAACCTCAGTATCCATTCCCATAGTTACTGTAGACAGGGGGAAACCCACGGTTAACAGAAGTTAAACATAGAGTCATGCTGGAGGACCTCTAGATGCCTAAAGAGACCTTTTATCCTAGATGTGGGTAAGTGAAACTGTGGTTACTGAACCCATGGATACAGGGGTCAGACTCAATTAAAAAAGAGTATTAAAACACAATATCTTATTGTCATAGCTAATAGCTAAGTTTCTTAAAAGCATGATAAGCCAGGCCCAGACCTAATTGGCTTATTGAGAAGGTTGAGAGAGGTGCACTGAAGAGACATTATTCTAGACTTTTCGTCATCCTCCAACAGCTGCAATTGCAAGGCTTTTTAAAAAAAACCATCTGGAGCCTTTTTTGCTCCATTAAGCATCAAGCATCAGTCTTCTTGATTAGCATTTACATAGGAGGAAAGTGATATATTCAGGTGGGAGGGGGAGACTAATTTAAATATCAAAGATCCTTCAGCATAAACGGGATATTACAGGTGCAATGCTTGCAAACCCCTCCATGACAACTCTTAACGTTGCACACAGCCGAATGGGTCCCCAGACAGCAGAGCACATCAATGCATCAGCTCAAGTCTCTTTGTTTTGATGCTTTCTTTCCAAATAAAGGTTTCTGGGGAGGTGGGAGGAATGAAAGGATCAATGGTTAGACTGCAACAAGCTTCAAAGACTTCATTTCATGCCAATGTACTTTAACCCAATCTCAGTTTATCATAAAGAAAATTGTTGCTGAGACTGGCATAATGTTGTCAGTGATATCAAAACAGCTGCATTAGCCAAAGTGGTTTTCATTGAAAATTCCTCTTTCTTTCTTCTATTTTCTCTCTCTTTTTTTGAGATTGACTACTTGTCACAATGGCTGATGATTCATTTACACTGGAATGGGTCTGTGTGTTCAGAAAAGGTGTGGGTTACAGCCTTCCTTGACTGCATCTCCAGGGGAGGAGCAGGGATGGAAACTAATTTTGTCCCAGTTGAGATTCTTTGTGGCAGTAACCAGTTGAAATTTGCTGTGAGTCAAAGTACTCATTACCTCAAAACATGTGGATATTCGCCATTTCAAAAAAACCAAACCAAACTATGCATTCATGTACAAAATGCATACAGCTAAAAAGCAGTACAGCTGACCAAAATGCTAAAAATATATATCAATCCACAGGTGAGCAGCTGTTTTAGGCTAGGCGTCCATACAGAGTTGCCAGTTCATTATGGTTTCTGGGGCAAAACCTGATGGACCCTAGCAATATCATTAAGCATTATCCATTAAGTACCACATAGTGTCCCAGTTTGGCAAGGACAATCCCAATTAATATATTGTCACCCATTTTCCCCAGTTGGTTTTAAAAGATCCCAGGTACTCTCTCCTCCTCCCACTTCCCCCCTTTGTCCTCAGCTTACTTCAGAAGCTGCAAACTGAGTGTAATGTGCAAAGGTAGTTTGCACTCCATTAGTTGGAATGGGGGGAAGAGTAGGAGGTGGAATCTTACTCTTCTGAGCAGGCTTGAGGAAAAGCAAACTGCTGCATCCTCTCCTAGCTTGTGTATCCTTCCTCAATAACTTTTGCCATCTTGACCACATTTTCATCTTGCTTATCTCCATGCATCCCAGTTTACATTTGGGAAATGTTGAATGGTATAGTACCAACTATAGTTGCTGACAGTTTTTCCTACAAACACACACACACACACACACACACGGGCTGTTTCACAATCCAGGTGAAATTAAGGATTGTTTCTTTTGCACCTATTTATGGAGATAGGATAAACCAGTAATATTTAACCTAGCCTACTTCTTTTAGCCAGAAGGTGGATACAGAACAGAGCGCAGAGTAAACCCTGGAAGGGGAGGAATAAATCTTGAAGGTAACAGTGAGTAAGGGGTGAAACAGGCTGCCCCTTTGTGCTGGCTTGGGGGCAACATCAGAGCATAGCGTTTAGACGCTGCATGCTCTGATGCCTCCCCCAAGCCAGTGTCATGCCGCCCACCCAACCACATGGCAGGCAGCTTTGTGGTGCTCTGGCAGCATGGTGTTTATACGCCGCGTGCTGCAGGAGCACTGCAAAGCTGTGGTGGCAGAAAAGCCAGCTTTTTGCCAGCTCAAAAAGTAGTTGCTTTTTGCCACTTCTTTTTGTGCCAGGAAAAAGCTGAGTTGGGGGCATGGCATGCAGTTGCCATGGCCCCAACCTGGTGTTCAAAGGGGCAGTGTCAAGCCTTCAGGGCTGTCTGTTTCGGCCCATAGTTCAGCATTTTCTTCCTGTTATGGAAAATGTTTTCTGCATAGAGATTAATATTTTTGCATTGACAACCCTGTGGATGAGACATCCCCAAGTCCCTCTGTCCTCCACTGCTCTGCTTAGGTAAAGCAAAGTAAATTCATACCCGTGACCATGGAGCACCACTTTTGAGTAACCTTGTTCTAGCTCAGAAATGAGCATGTTTTGAAAATGTTGCCTTGAATTTGATTTTTTAATCAAATTGGATGAGGATCACTATTAAATATGCCATGTTTTAATTATAGGTTCCATTTCTGTTAAGGTTTTAATGATAAATTCTGTGATTTGTGTCACTTTGTAAATGCAGGCATCCTTTGTATGCTATGTAACAATGATGCACTGAAGTAGTATTTTTTTATTATTAAAAAGAGTCTTTGTTTCCAGGTCTTCCATAATTCTTTGACTGCTTAATGAGAAAATTATACTAGAACCTTTAATAAATGGCTGAAAACATGTTTAACAAATCAAACAGAGACATTTAAAGGGCAGTCAATGTAAAACATTATGTTGTTTTATTCAACAGAGCTGCATATTAGTAAGGCCTTCTTTTAATGGGATTATCAATAACTACAATTGTTCCTTTCCTGCTCATCTGCTCAAAATTCCTTTTTATGTTGGTTGTCAGAAGCAGTGATTTTCTGGCATTTGTAAATGTGTTACAATTGTTCTCTACTTCCTATTATTCTTATGCAAAACCAACTTATGTGACATTTGTCATCAAGGTTTGTTGTTGGGTACCTTCAAGTCCTTTCCAACTCATGGCAACTCTAAGGCAACCCTATCATAGGATTTGGGGGGGGGGGGGGGCTGAGAATGTGTGCTCTCAGCAGGGAATCAAACCCTGATCTCCAGAGTCGAAGTCCAACACTCAGACCATTGCACCATGCCATCAAGGTTTACCCTCCCATTTAATTCAATGAGGCAGTGACCTCAGGCAGCAGAGTGACAAGGTTAGTCTCCCGCACACTGCACTGTGGAAGATCTCTGTCCATTCCCCAGGGCTGGCTACTTCCCAAGTGTCTGGTTCGGAGGGTCATTGGAACAAGTCATCGTGGGCAGGGCGATCTGAAAAATTGCCTATGCTGAAGTGAAGGTATTTTTCCAGATCTTCTCACCCAGCTTTTGAGGGCCTTTGAGAGCCAAAAACTTTGGAGGTAGCTGTTTTTTTTCTGTGGCGCTGTATAGAGCCCTCCTGGACCCTGGTGGCCTAGGGCTGTGATAAGGCCACGATTATTGTGCTGGTTGGAGATGGTGTGGCAGAAGTGCTATTGCTTCCTGCTTCAGATGTCAGCAGAAGTCAGGCCAACACATTTCATCACATATGATCTTCCACATAAAAATGATGGAAACACAATGGTATAACTTGGCTAACCCAATGTACTAGTAATAGAAGTTGAAATATACTGGTTGGATCTTCCATTATGAACCTGTGCATAGATCTCCTGCTCATTCATATATACAAAACAAACAAACAAACAAACAAAAAAGCACACAGCTGGCTTTGGAGTGAGGAGCAGGGAAACCACCCAAGGTAACCATTTACTCAGTGGTCTAAACCGTAATATTCTAAGTATCTAGGTAGTCTAATCCCGTGAATAGATTTTTATGGCTCATGCTGTTTAATAGCCAATGGATTGATTTGTGATGGTTTTGCAGCCTCAGATTATTGGCTGTTGTTGACTTAATGGCTGTTCAGGTGAAACTAAGGCAAGAACGCAGTGGAAAATACAGTTGGAGGAATGTCATGATGGCGAAGTACTGTAACCTTTTATCTTCCCTAAACACCCAAGGTGCTCCTAGTCTCCAGTTAAATATTCATAAGGAAAAATTAATAAGCAGCAATGCATGAAATGATGTTTATTTCCTTGGCCGCGATATGCAAATTGTAACACTGTGGATTTTTTTGTTTAATAGATGTGTGTGTGTGTGTGTGTGTGTGTGTGTGTGTGTGTGTGTTTGCATGGAGTGGAGGAGGAACTGCCAGAGTCTTACTGCATGACAATAGGAATGACTTTCCATGCGTTCTTATGGTGGCTACTGGTCTGATTCTAGAATCAAAAATGGAATGTCTTGGCCATGTAAATTTATCTGTTAGTATTATCTGGCAAATTAATAACATTTCTATGATCCCAGGTACAAAATACAGCATGTCCACCAGGAGTTAGAAAAAGTGATATTTCTGAAACATGAGTGCAACCTCAAAGAAAGACTGAATGGAATATATAGCTGTGTAATCAGTGTGCTAAAAATATATATATAAATCTAATCACGTGGAAACAAAACAGCAATATTAAGGGGATATACTCATCTCAGTGATAAATTTAAGGAGCCTCTGGTGTCTTCCATAAACTCACAGGTTTAATTCTTAGTAACCTGGTATAGCTGTGTCTGGGCTGTATCCTTCACAGTGAATCTGGCTGTTTCCATGATGGAATGCTTCTCCATAGGAAAACATGGGGGGATGGGACGTCCTTAGAATCATAGAATCATAGAATTGTAGAATTGGAAGAGACCACAAGGGCCATCCAGTCTAACCCCCTGCCATGCAGGAACTCTCAATCAAAGCATACATGACAGATGGCCATCCAGCCTCTGTTTAAAGAAGACTTGTTCTGTTCCTGTCCTGTCCTTCCCATGTGATCGTGTGAAGATTATCACATGACATCATCATTATTGCATTTGTGACACGTTCTTATCGTGCGATCACAATAAGATTTTCAGATGACATCATGCTTATTCCATCCTTCTCCTGCCCCTGAAGTGGCCCCATCAGTTTAAATTAACAGAAACTCATGTTAATACAATGATGGGATCACTGCCGCGAGAAGGACTGGATAAGTGCGGATGTGATAAGGACGGGAGTAATCCCTCCTTACCTTGGGTGATAATCTCCAAAGGCTGGAATCCTGTTGGTGACATATGCTAGAATAACCTGGGGCAATGTGAGCATATATATTTTTAAGTCCATTGTGCAAGGAGGTATTTAGTACCTTCCTGTGCAATGCCTCCTCCTGCGCAAGGCATCTTCAATGGCCAAGATAAGGCAGAGGGTGCCTGAGTGAGGATCTGGTTGCAGATGTGCGGCTAAGAGGAAAGAGGAGATGGTGCCCTCCCCAGATCTTCAGTGTATTTAGGAGGGCAATGCCTACTCAGGCATCTCCTCCCCTCAGGCTTCTAAACAGCTGTGGGTAGTTGTGTAGCTGAGAAGTGCTGTTCATGAGGGTAGGGCAGAAACCCACATAAGTATATTCATGGAACATCATGTACATCATGGAGGATCATGGCCAGAATATCCATGTGAGGGGATAAAGGGGTTCACACCCAGGCTAGTTCTTAAAGTAGCAGCTTTCTATGTGGAATGGGAGTGGCCAAAATGAAGTTTATGGGCTACATATAGCCCCATGGCAGGTTTTGAGGCCCATGGGCTCCTCCAGATCCTGCTAGTACTCTCCGACCTCAAATAATATTATTTTGATTTTAAAAGAAATCACCAGTGATCTATTTAGTCATTTAATATCCTGCCTTTCTCCTACTATGAGATCCAAAATGACAGTGGCTGCAGTACTATATATAGTTTAGTGTAGTGCCTGCGAACCTACACAAGGCTAAGCCATTTAACACAGACTCATTGTACAGCTTCTAAAGCCCCCCCACCCACACACAACCATTCCATGCCTGGTAGTAAGTGAGAATGGAGAATGAGATCTACTAGGGTCTTTGGTGTGTGTGTCTCAGTGCTCATCATTTTGCACCTGGCGACAGGGACATAGCCAGATGCTTTTCTGATTCTGCATGCTCCTCGGAAGGGGGACTTTGGGCACTGCAGCTGAAACTGCAGTTCATCCTTAATGTATCACACAGTCCTCCAACTGTCCTGATTTGGCAGTGACAGTCCTAATTAATTATTCATTGTCCCACTTTATCAGATGCATTTAAAATGTTCCAGTTTCTCTCTCTTCTCTTCACTTTCTCCCCTCATCCCCAGCTTCCAATGGCTGTTGGAACATGCAACATGTAAACATAGTCTGCATAGAGTTTGGGGAGAGAAGAGGAATAGAATTTGCCTGACCAGTAAATTAGGTAGAAAGAAACTCCTGCAGCCTCTCCTAGGTTGTGGGTTGTTCCCTATTAATAATTTTGTCATCTTGACTACACTCTGATGTTGCTTGGGCTTGGCCACATGTGTCCTGGTTTTCTTCTGTGAAATGTTGGAGGGTATGGTGTCATGCTTAATGAAATCACCAGGGGCTACTCCTTGTAAAATCACGAGGTTCCTATAACAGCATAATAGATCGTCCCTTGATTTCAGGTTTTGGCCTTCAAATCTCAGGGCCTGGTATAGTTCTGACCTGGCAAACACCAAAGCTTGGAAAAGATATTCTTTTGGACAACATCTTGTAGACTCCTCCAGCCAGCTTTAAAAACATTCAGAATGTTGTTTTTTCTGGACCTCCATTCAGATTGACACACTTCTTGCACTTACTCACAATCCATTTTTCTGTGGTTCCTCTCTACCCCTCCCCTCCCCAAAACACCCTTTTCTGCATTAACACAAAGAGAGTAACATTAACTGAGATGGAACAGCCATCTCTGTTGATGTATCTGGTGAAATCACACGGCACTAGATTTCATGCCTAGGGTCAGATTAAAGGTATTAATAACAAACATGTCCTGATTGCAGAGGATTTGTAGCAAACAGCTTTGAAATCAAACAGTATTGAGAGACCTGTCTATGACTAAACTGGGGATGTGCTGTGAATTCTAACACGTTGCTCAACAAGATGGAGGGGGACAAGGTGATACACACACATAAACTCTGACTTCTAGTGTTCAGTCTGCAAGGATGGGCAGTGCATAATTGTGCTTTGCTTCAGAGTGGAACATCAGCCATGTTGCAGACAGAAGAGCTTGTCAGATTCAGTAATTTATGAGAGTTTAGCACCAGAATAGTTTGTTTAATCTTAATCACAGGACTGTCAGGGTTTATAACAGCAGCACAGTGTTAAAATCTTCTTCAGAAGCACTTGCTAATCTTACTTGCAAAGCTCCTATTTAGACATCCCTGACAGAAGCATTTTGAAATTCCACAGAATATCCAGGCATTCTATCTTTATATATGTATAAAACCCCCTCCCATTTTCCAGTTTCCTAAACCGTAGAACAATAAATGCATCACCATTCAGCAGTGTCTGTTGAATGGGTATGATATTTATAATTTAACAATCTTAGACAAAATGTTGCTAACAGATGACCCAAATGGGCAGAATAGGCTTTCCAAATCCAGACACCATCCTGATATGCTGGACTACAGCTCCCACCATCCCCATGCTGAGCAAGAATGATGGGGATTGTAGTTTGGCACATCTGGAGGTGCAAGATATGGGAAGGCTAGTATGAGACTAGTGGTGGCTTAAGTGGTTAAGATGCTGACTGTTGATTGTAAGATCGGCAGGTTGGCAGTTAGAGCCCAGATGCTGCATGATGGAGTGAGCTCCCATTACTAGTCCCAGCTTCTGCCAACCTAGCAGTTTGAAAGCATGCAAATGCAAGTAGATAAATAGGTACCACTCTGGTGGGAAGATAAACTGCATTTTGTGCAGTCATGCTGGCCACATGATCACAGAATTGTCTCTGGCAATGCTGGCTCTTCATCTTAGTGATGGAGATGAGCACTGCTCCCTATGGTCAGACACGACTTGACAACTCTGTCAATGGAAAATACCTTTACCATTACCTTTATTATGAGACTAAAATATAAAGCAGGAATATTTCATTTGATCCTCACTTTTTAATGTGAGTTAAATTTAAAAAGAGTTAAATTCTACCCTTCAAAGATAATATGTGGATCAAATCACCGTGTTTGGATTTCTATTTCACCCAGTTTTGCAATGCAGCCCAAAACTATGCACAGAAGCTGTGTCAGGGGAAGCTGTGTATACTAATATGTACATTTGGAGATGATATGAACAAAAATGCATATATCAGGAAAACATGTTTTGTTGTATAAAAACTCCTAAAAGTGTTATTTTGTGGGTTACTTTTGGTTCATATGGAATGGCTTGTATGGCCACTGGAGATACTGGAGAGAACACCTGGGACCTTATGCAAACAAAGTGTACTCTATCCCGGAACTTGTGAAAGTTACTTTTGTATAGATGGCAAATTCCTGAATGTCCAAGATTGTAAAACTCTGTAAAACATGTATAAGTTATTAACTCTGTTCTTTACCACTGAACTACAATATTTTCCAATGCAGGAAAACCTAAACAATGCATATTGTAAGAAATCTGCACAGGGGAAATCTGTATTACAGACAATAAACTGGAAGGTTGAATGAAAGTTAAAAAGAACATTCTCAGTAAATGTCTTAAACTCCCCCCTCCATCCTCATCTACGAGTCAGATAATTTAGGAGAATAATTTATCTGGGCTAAAAACAATTATGACCCTTGTCTTTCAAGCAGCTCTCTTTGTTTTAAACATGAGCCTGGTGTGGATATACAGAAACCCTTTAGGCAGATTCTGAAGGGATGTTGTACTGTATTAATATGAGCAAAACTCAGAAGAAATAGGCCTGGAATGTTAACTATGACAATTATTAAAATGACCATAAAATGTGGCAATTAACCTAGTGCTTTCCACCCATACGTTTCCAAGCATTTTATGAAAGTCGTTCTGCAGCATTCTCTATTTACTGTTTAATGCAGCAGCCAGTGCCAGAGAAAAGTAAATGAAAGCACAGTAACAAAGACATGGCTCTTGGAATAGAGGGCAATGTAATGTGGCTTTGTATTAATTATAAGGCACTATAAAGCCAGGACCTGATCCAAGACTAGTAGAACATTGTTCTTTATCAGATGTAGCCATTACAGTAATCCCTCTGCATGCATGGACTCAACCTTTCAGAGCTTGAACATATCCCAAAACAAAACAAAAATTCCAAAAAGCAAACCTTGATTTTGCCCTTTGATTTAGGAAACACCATTTTATGTGCGACTGCATATAATGGGACATGACGATCTATGGATTTTGGTATCCATGGCCCTGGGGGGTCCTGGAACCAACCCCAGAGGATACCAAGGGCTCCCTGCATAGTCAATACAGACAGGGTATGAATCTCAAACCAGTCCAGATTCGAACACATAGCCATGTTAGTCTGGATGGGCATACAAAGGGATATTATAGCACCTTTGAGACTAACTGAGAGAAAGAAATTTGCATCATATGCTTCCATAGACTGAGGTCTAATTTGCACTGCAGAAATAATGCAGTTTGACACTGCTTTAACTGCTATGGCTCAATGATATGGAATTCTAGGATTGGTAGTTTTGTAAAATATTTAGCCTTCTCTGTCAGAGAGCTCTGGTGCCACAAAAACTACCCTGTTGACGTTAAAACAGGATTAAACTATGATTCATATTAAAATAATTTTAAAGATACACCAACTTAAAAAAAAAGTTAAAATGGTACAAAACTGCACCTTCTGGATGGCCCTTGTGGTCTCTTCAAACTCTACGATTCTATGATTCTATGAAATGATGTGTCCAGTCTGAAAGAGATAGAGAACTGATGGCCCTTTCAGAGGTGGCACAACAACATTTCCATTCACTTTCAGCATTGGCCATACCATCTGGGACTGATGGGAATCAGAGTCTGACACCATCCAGAGTGCCATGGTTTGACCACCACTGTCCTGGCATGAAGGTTTTTCAACAGCAGTCGTAGTAATGTGAGAGAAGTTATGTGACATGCTTTGACCATTTAGAGTTTTCTGCACTTGTCTTTGGGCAGTTGTCCAGGGTTGAGTACAGTTCTCCTGGGCACAATTTGCCCATAGTCCTTCTGGAAGGATTATAGCTCAATAGATTTCCATACAGAATGTTCCACAGCTATATCTCTAGGAGCAACTCCTGCCTGAAACAAGGAGCCAGCTATGTCCCTACAGGCCTTGATTGGATTTCAGCTCCCATCAGCCCCAGTCAGCACAGCCAATGGTGAAAGATGAGGCAGATAGGGGCTGCAATCCCATAAACTCTGGATGGTCCACTCCTGGTGTAGACCTGATTTTGAATAAGGCAGCTAGCTTCCTCTGTTCCTATAATTCTCTGCACATTGCAGCAGAGGTAGATTCTTAAACCACAGGCTTGCATGGAGTCATAAAGCAAAGCGTAGTGTGGAAGATGACAAAGGAATGTGCACGACCGTGAATCTCCTTTATTATTACTAAAAGCAGTTGAACAGCCGTAGTTGATATTTGTGGCTCAGGGCTGCTCACAGGAGAACATTTTCCATTAACCCAGTACTGGTTCTTGAGTAAACTGCAATGAAAAATAGAACCTATCTTTCTTTCAAGTCATAAACTTTTTAAAGGAATTGTCCCCCCACCCTCACATATGAGTGAGCTGGGCTTCAGTCCTCAATACACTTACCTGGGAGTAAGTCCCATGGAACACAAAAGGGCTTCCTTTTGAGCAGACATGCATAAGAGGGTGCTTTGAGATTCCCATGTGCTTTCTGTTTCTTTTGGTAAATGCTTTGTTTTTACATGGTGGTCCTATGTGCATTTGTGATGGAGGAAAATGCAACCCACCCTGCTCTCCTACCCTTCAACTGTCCTGAATTGGCAGGGACAGTCTGGATTATTTATTTACTTATTTACTGTATTTATACCCCACTCTTCAGCCAGGAAGGTTCTCAGAGTGGCTTACAGATAGTTGGGAGCTCATTGCATTAACAAATAAGCCATCTTACCTCTTCCACCTTGAATTCAGGATTCAGGAGGCTCCTGGATGTTATCATACCTAAATTGCCGCTGATCTAGATAGGATGCCACTGTCCAGATTCATCCCGGGTTGAAACCTCACTCAGCCAGCCAATTTTTGAAGTCAGAAGTGCCCCGACTTCAAGAAAGTGCTGACTAAGTGAGGGATGTGGGATGGATATGGACGGCGGCATCCCACATCCCAGATCCTGAATTCAAGCCAGAATAGGTAAACTGGTTTATTTGTTTATGCAATAAGCTCCTTAATTAGACATTTCCCTGCTCTCAGGCTTCCAGTCTTAAAAAGACACAACACAAAAGGAGAAAGGAATGGCAGTGGAGAAGAAGATCAAGTCCAGACGTTCTTCTCTCCCTCTGAGGCATGGACCATGGCAGATGGAATGGAGGGAGGGCTCTTCTTCTTACTTTAGCACAGGCTTGATGGAGGCAGCTGGCCTTTCTTTCCTTCTGAGGCCGAATAATGTCAGATGGCAGAGAGGGAGGGCTCATCTTCTTACTTTAGGGCAGACCTGATGGAGGTCATCATAAATTTGTGCTTTTTAAAAAGGCCCAATTTCTCTGTCCTCTTCTCACCTTCCCCCTTTATCTTCAGCTTACTTCAACTGCTGTAGACTTAGTTCCAAATGTAAAAGTAGTTTGCACTCAGTTAATTCAGGAGGAGGGAGAGCATAGGAGAAGAGGGGCTGATGGTTGCCCTTCCCAGAGCTGAGATCTACCTAGTTTAAATTTAATGGTTTTTCATCTCATGCTGGATCTGAGCCCACATCTCTGTGGCTTTCTTGTAGCCTCAGGTTTCTCAATCAGAATATACATATCCATACATTCTAGTATCCATGGCTTTGTTTGTTTCTTTGTTTAAGCAAACAAATTGATTATGCCATTTCATATAAGGGACACCATTTTACTACCCCATTTTATATAATGGAACTTGATCATTCGCAGATTCTGATATCCCCGAGGCATCCTGGAACCAAACCCCAGTGAATGCCAAAGGCCTACTATGTGTATTTGACTTGCCACACTTGTGGACTTTTGATTTTATTTATATATCTATCAGATTTGTATCCCTGTTTGCAGGTGGTATGTATTGAGGTTTCTTAGGGTCTCCAGTCCAGGCACTGGCTATGCCTAGATCTGATTAGATTCAGCATATCATTGCCTATTAGGCCTTTAGATCATGGTATAAATATTCTTTTGTGGGCATTTTTTTAAAATAAAGAAACCCTTATGGCAAAAATGTTTCTGTGGAAACCGTGTTTCTCCGTTACTTCACCCTCTCCTTGTGTTTTGTTCATTCTCTCTACCTTTGAAATGAAGCAATGTCTTGGAAAAACAAAAGCAATGCCAGAAACACGCTTTGTAATTCTGCACAAAGCATATTCATTGTAATTAGCCAATAATAGATGATTGACATGGAGTATAAATTCCCATTATAGATCAAGGTTGTTTTGTCATTGTCACACCAATTCCACTATCAGATCATATGAGAATGCACTGCGGATGCTAAGACATGTGGCTGGGCCAAAAGTAAATTTAAAGATGTACTTTTAATTTTTTTGTTGTTGGACACCTTGTTGTAATGATCACAGAAAATTGTTCTTATACACTGCTTTTTTCTTTTTAAAATAACAACATTCTAGTGATTATTGTTTTCAAATGTTCATTTGTTTTCCTCTTTTCTCAAATGAGTAAATTAGGATTCCAACCTACAGGAAATCCTATGCAGGACTGGTCCCATCAACAAGCAGGGTGAACCAGATCTTCCATGATGGATGGGGGAGAATATGTACCATTAAAAGATAGGAAATTGCCCATCATTTACATTAATTATTGTTATAGTCTCCTCTCAGCAGTTTTTTTTATATTTTTTTTGTTGTGTACCTTCAAGAAGTTTCCTACTTAGAGTGCTCCATTACAGGGTGTCATTGGCAGGATTTATTCAGAGGAGGTTTGCCATTCTCTTCCCTGAGGCTGAGAGTGTGTGACTTGCCCAAAGTCACCCAGTGAGTTTCATGGCCAAGTTGGGAATCGAACTCTGATTTCCAGAGTCTCAATCCAACACTCAAATCATTATGCCATGCTATCTGTTTGTTAATATACCCTGTCATTCTGCTAAAAGTGATATTACCTGGGATTCTAGTTTGGGGTACTGTAGCATACATTTTCACATTGATTGTACTCTGTAGATGGTATGCAGAATGGCAAGGTTGTACAGCTGAATGCACAACCAAATGTACAAATAAATACACAATTTGGTATACCTCTGCATGTCAAACAGAAACTCATGCCCAAGTCAGCTTCTATCATCTTTATTTTATTTATTTATTTTATTTACAGTTTCTATAGAGGAATGTGCACATGCAGTAAGACGGGATTCTGGCCATTCTGATGCCATGTAGACATGCTTCACTAAAAGAAATCACACTTGTTTACAAAGGTCTTTTCACATTAAACAGCACTATGATTCATTCCACTTTAACTGCCAAGGCTGCAAGCCCTGGAATCTTGGGATTTGTGATTTGGTGAGGTACTAGAGCTCTCTGGCAAGAATTTTAAAAACTCCTTCCTAAACTGCAGGAGTATTTTAAATTCTCAGCCAGAGAGCTCTAGTATCTCACCAAACCACAAATCCTAGGATTCCAGGGTATGCAGCCATCCCCCCCCCCCACAATTGCAAATTGATGGGATGCAGTGGCTTAGTGGTTAAGATGCCAATTCTGACAATCAGAACACCAGAAGGTTAGCAGTTCAAGGCCTGAGTGCTGCATGGTGGGTTAAGCTCCCATCACTAGTTCCAGCTTCTGCCAACCTAGCAATTTGAAAGCATGCAAACGCAAGTAGATAAGGAGTGTGATTTTCTGCATGGCAGGGGGTTGGACAGGATTCTATGAAATAGGTACCACTTTGGTGGGAAGGTAATAGCATTTGGTGCAGTCATGCTGGACACATGACCATCAGAGTTGTCTTTGGATAATGCTGTTTTTTTGGCTTAGTAATGTAGATGAGCACCACCCCTTACAGTCAGTTATAACTAGACATTCATATCAAGGGACTACCTTTACTGTTTTTGAACTGCAAATCCAAGGATTATATAGGATGTTACCATGGCAGATAAAATGGAATCATAGTGCCATCATTATGCAATGCATAGAAAGACCCCAGTAAACATAATTAGGACCAGAGCATGGAGGATTCTCAGCAACTAAACATTGTTGTTGTTGTTGTTGTTGTTGTTGTGTGCCTTCAGGTTGTTTCTGGTTTAATGGGTTTTCTTGGCAAGATTTGTTCAGAGGATGTTTGCCATTTACTTCCCCTGAGGCTGAGAGAGCGTGGCTTGTCCAAGGTCATCCAGTGGGTTTCATGGCCAAGCTGGGAATCAAACCAAAATAAACTCATACTCATTGTGTCTTGAACTCATGAACAAAACAGAGAGGGATATTGAAAAATGACAGAGCTGCCAATAAGAGAATGTGTTCTGAAAGTGTAACCATAGCATATTTTAAACTTGTTCCAAGTCTCCAGAGAAATAGAAAGGGGTTTGTAAACAGACTTTCATATCTGATGCCAAGAGGTCAAATTTCTGCTGTCATTGGGAAAACTCCCCGTGGTGTAAGTCAGGTCAGATACTGACTCAAGTTCAATTGGAAGGAAGTCGATTGACAATGATTGAAGAAAGTATCCTGTTTATGGGTCACTGAGCTGGCTGTAATTAATTTATGAGATTGACACATTCTGCCTCAAACACCTGCCTCTTTCTCTCTCCGCTAAGTGGCATGAAGGGTAAAATCCAATCTATTACTGCTGATTCAGAGTTTAAGAAAGCCAGGCTGGATGCTCCGAATGCTTTTAAGTGAAAGTCTACCATTTCTAATGCTCGGTTCCAATTCCATTCAAGAAAAAACAAAACAAAACAAAACATATGCCTAATTGATCATTAATGGTATTGCTCTTTGAAAGTCTGATGTCTCTCCCCCCTCCCCTTAATAAAGTTTTGAACACATCATCCTTTCCTTGTTGGTAAAGTCCTCTAACCCAGCAATCATTCTTGTTGCCACTTTTGGCATTTTTTTGAGCTCTATAATTTGCTTTTTGCAACATAGGTTCTGATTTGTTGATAAGGTTCTGCTTCTTTTGGGTCTGTATCAGTGAATTCCAAAGCATGAAAAGGCATCATCCTGGAACTGAAATAATGTTTTTGAGTAGAGGGGAAGGAATGAAACAGTTGCATGCCCACAGCTGTTGTTCAAAAAGAGAGGCCAGATCTTCCAGATGTCAAAGATGGCAACTATAATGAGGGAAAAAAAGACATGGGAACCTTACAGCAGTCTTAAACCTCTTAAATGACAAACCTATAATTTGTGGGAGAGAAAAAAAATGATTCCCTGAATGCATGTTATATCTCCCAGTTCCAAATTGCTGAGTTCTTGTAGAAATTGGTTTCTGCCCAGGAGGAGATAATGTCAGTCAAGTCGCTTCTTTTCTTCTGTGCCTCTGAGGAGTGGAGGTGTGGGGGAAGAGGAGGACGAAGGAGTCTTCCCATTCACGTAATGACACTTGTTGGAAAGCTAAACATTAAATTCAATTTCAGGTCCTTAGCTGGGGGTTCACCAGCACTTCAAAGCATGAAGTATGGCTGCAAAGTGAAACTCAGGTTGCAGGAAAGCTCTGATGTGTTGGGCAGGCAGAATGGTGCATCAAAGTAGCATGAATTGAATGGTGTTCGTTTCAGGTCCAGCCCCAAATATTTTGCTGTTTGACATGAAAGAGAAGAGAGTGCTCATTATCCAGTCCAAGCTGAATGGGCTGACAACTGAATTATACATCAGCATTGAAGATGGTCTAGTGTCCTCCACAGCATTTGAGGTAACAGACAAGTCCCATGGTCCTATGTCTACTGAGTTCTGTGGCCTAGTGTTGTCCACCACATCAGAGATAACAGGTTGTTTTGGGAGACAGAAGATGGAACCTGCTATAGGAAACTATGGCAGTTGGAAAGAGCCAGAAAGTTTATGATAACAGCTGGGAGGCTGCGTTCTCTCAGCTGCTGCTCCTTGAGGTAACAGCCTTACTCTGCCTCATGATGGAGCCGATCCTGTTTGGGTTTGGATCATTCTACATTTCAAAAAGTCTTATTTTGTTTTGGAGCAAATGCACAGATGGTGAAAGCTCACCAGACACTTTTAACTGGAAACATTTGTTGTGAATCCTATTCGTTAGTTCTAGGTGAAGTAGAACCATTGAGCTAAATACTGAATGGTAAGTCAACATTTACTGTAGCTTTATCACATCAATTCAATCGTTCTGCTGTATCTGGAGCTAACAACAGGCTCCAACATTTCACAGATACAAAAACGGGTCACATGTGGCCAAGTAACATTGGCATGTGGCCAAGCAAAAGTTAGTTATTGGACTCGGAGCCTTTTGATATCTCAGAAGTGTCAAAGCCGAGAAGTAAATTGACCTTTTTTGGACATAACTCATGGAATCCCTCAACGGGAAAGACTTTTTGGTGGAGATGACCAGGGGATTTTGGGAGCTGTAGTCCAAAATGTAACTTTTCTAAGCTGTGGTGAACACTTATTATTATTATTATTATTATTATTATTATTATTATTATTTTGCTAAGGGATCTTCCAGATAATGAACAGTGGCAGTATCCCCAGTGATCATAATGATGTATTGTATAGTTCTCTTGGCTGAAATTCAATATGGGACTTGTGTCTTCATAAGTGGAGTAACTTGTGTGGGAAACAGAAGTGAGAAGTGCGTGGCAGCGACTGCATGGCCCTTGTGGTCTCTTCCAACTTTATGATTCTATGAGTGGTTTTGTTATGTCTGTATTCACCTTGTGGGCTGCTGTGATGTTAGTACAAATGGACATCCATTGCACATTGGTAGCCAGTTCACAGTGGTGCAATGCACAACAAGCATCATTGAGGATGCTCACTGATGCTCAACAGGACACAAGCTAGGAAATGTTGGAGCACATCAGGAGAATTGGATCCACACCAGAGCACACTTCTCTGGATGTGTCTCTTTGGAATTCATTAACACAGTTTTGTTGCATTTTGGCCACGTAGCCACAGATTTGTAAAGTTATGAAATTCAGAATGTGATTAGGATCTTGGTCATCACTTTTAAAAGTGGATTTTTCAGGCTATGAGGCCGTGTTCTAGAAGAGTTTATTCCCAAATAAACTCTTCTAGAACATGGCCTCATGACCCAAAAAACCCACAATAAACTATGGATGCCGGCCATGAAAGCCTTTGACTTCATACTTTTAATTAAAATTAATTTTATTGCATTTATACTGTGTGCAAACTGCTTTGGGATTCCACCCTCTCATAGTAAAAAGTAGAACAAAAGTTTTCAAAAATAAATAAATAATAGCAAGACATTTATGCCTCCAATTTTCTCAAACCACACAGTTGCTTTAGGATGAAACCAGGAGGCAACATTCTGAATTCATGATAGGAAAAATAGAAGCGATAGGCTGATCAAGGGTGGATAACAATCTTAATTCCAATTTCAATGAATGTAATTGTTGCTGTTGCCTCAGCACAAAGTTGGCAATGAATTAAATGCACTCTGGAATACCCTAGTATTCAGCAGAGTTGCTTGACTGGGGTAATGGAGCTATATTTTTGGGGAAATGCGAATTAGTGATGGCTGTATGCTTCATTTTCGACTAATAAGCAAACCACTTTTTAAGATATATAATTGGTGTGTCGGTTGCCCTTGAAAATCTTTGAGCTTTAGGGACTGAATGCTCACGGCAACAAGAGGGATGAGCATCCAGGGACTTAAGGGTAGCGCAACAATCAGATATAAAAATTTTAATGAGCTCCTTTTTGACACCACAATTTGTCTTCGCAAGTTACTTTAGTGAGCAAGGCCAGAAGCCATATGTAGATGAGTTTGTCTTGTGACTGGTGCTTGCCAGCCTGCTGCAGCTGCAAGGGAATATTTGGGTGATGAAATGATATTGCACATAATGGGGTTGAAGAAGGCTACAAGTCATTTCCTTCAGGGAAATACACTGTGTTCATTTTTTAAAGAATGAGCTCGCGCCGAGAGTTGGAAGTTCAGAGTTTTTAATGTTGCAGAATCTAATTGAGTTTCAGGAAACAAAAACAAATAATGATTTTGGGTTTCCCATTGGCTGTGGAATTGCAATTTTTTAATATTAAAAAAAATTGCTGTTGGCCACCTTTGTGCAAAATTGCAGGGGGGAAATCAGGCTGCCAATACATGGCAGGATGTTTGATCTTGTGGCTTAGACAGCTTGGATGGAGCTTCTCTAGGTCCTGTTTCAAGCCATTACTGCTGACTTGGCCACCATAATATGGAAACAAATGGTCTATTCTTAACATATCCTCTTTGTCATGGGAGTTTATCACATGGGAGGAATTTCTCTTAATTTCAAATGAAAAGAAAGTGGGGCCAGAATGCATTCATGTGAATTCGCTAGTTCAGTGAATTTACGTGAATTCAAATTGCATTCGAACTGACTCTCCATTGCCCGAAAATATCTTGCCATTGCCCGAAATGGCGTGTGATCACCTCTCATGCAATAACATGAAATCCCATGACTGCACTCAGACTGACTTCCCATTGCCCAAAATTGTGCGTGGTAGTCTATCACGCAATAACGTTAAACCCCATGATTGCGTTCGGATTGCCATTGGATTATACTTTCAATTTCCCTTGTCTGATAATGTCCATGGGTGGAGATGTCCTCTGATGCAGAAGGGGAAGCCAGATGATAACTTCAAGTCAGAGTAAGAGGAAGCTAGCTGCCCTGTCCTGGAAGTTGAATCTCGACCATCCCATGAACTTTAAAAGGGAAATGCTGATACTTAGGCCAGCTGTGCTAATTTACAGCTATCTAGAATTTAGCTTGGTATAGTATGGTATAGTGGCTTGAGTGTTTGACAAAGAGCCTTATCACAAGAGAAAAGAAAGCTGAAACAGAGCAGGAGAGTAGTGGCTTTCTCTGTGCTTCTCCGCATGATGTTGTAGCACTTCCATTCTCTTCCCGAGGGAGATTGTCATAAAAGAGTGCCTTTTGTCACACTGGTGACAAAGAGTCAAAGGCCTAAATTTTGTCTCAGATGTTACTTTTGTTAAGACGGTCTGGAGGGATCTCAGTGCAGGCAAAGGCCACTTCCCTTCTTGGGCATTGTTGGGAGGGAGGGAGGGACACACAGTAATAAAAGAAGGTAATAACAAAGGGTATTTTAATTCCAGTAGCAACCAAAGTAGGGCATTCCTTGTATTGATTATTCTTGGTATCCTCAAATTTGTGTAAATTCGACATGCTGTTGTAGCTTCTCACCTAAATGGGACTGGGTTCAATGTTCACTTTCAAGCTGAATCAGATCATGGACCCTCAGCATTACTTGAAATAATCATATAAATTAATAATTTAAATAAAGAGAGCTATGTATTTATGGGCAGAGAAAAATGAAACACAGTACATTTATCTCAATAAAATCAGTGAACACACTGAGATTAAAAAACACTTGTAGAAAAGACGCAGAAAAATGTGAATCCATGAACTGTAAAACATCGGTTAAAGAAAAATCGATAAGGTTTGTGAAGTTCAGGAGGCCACTGTAAATCCAACAAGGTCATTTATACTCTGCAAGGTTCATTATAATCCACCAGGGTTGTTATGGCCCACAGGGGAATATTATAATCCATGAATAAAAGGTTCTGGTCTCCCAAAAATAACACCTTGTTTCTAGGCTCTCCTGCTGTAGCTCACCCCAGTTGCCTGGCTGAGATCCCATTTGCAAAGTTGCATGCTCACACTCCTCCCTCCCTGACTTGGAAGTAATACTTAGAGAAAATATTACAGCCTTGTATGTTTTCATGGGGCACAAATAAATAGTGTGTGCCCCTATGGTCACACATACCCACCAACATGTCTGAGATGAAAGCCTGGACACATGTGGCCAAGCAACAACAGAGTGTGGTCAAGGTAGCCAAAGATATGAATGAAGATCACACAAGCTAGGAGAGGCTGTGGCGGTTTGCGTTTGTTGGAGTCTACTGGAAAGGGCAAGATCTCCTCTCCTCTTCTCCCCCTGCTGAGTTAATTGAATGCAAACTACTTCTGTACTTTGAACTCAGTTTGCAGCAATGGAGTCAAGGTGAGGACAAAAGAGGAAACTGGGAGGAATTCAATGAACTATAAAACATATTGGGGGACCTTGGCTCGTTTTTTAAAAAAGAAATCCCAGCTTGACCAACCTCACAAGGTTGCTGTGAGAATAAAATGGGGAAGAGGAAGAGAGCCATGTATCTTGAACCTATCTGGGGATGTTTAGCCTGGAGAAGAGAAGGTTAAGAGATTATATGATAGCTCTGTTTAAATACTTGAAGGGATGTCATATTGAGGCCCTCCTCAATATGCAAGCTTGTTTTCTGATGCTCCAGGGAACAGGACTCGGAGCAATGAATGCAAGCTCCAGGAAAAGAAATTCCACCTCAACATTAGGAGGAACTTCTTGAAAGTAAGGCCTGTTTGACAGTGGAACAAACTCCCTTGGAGTGTAGTGGAGTCTCCTTCCTTCGAGGTCTTTAAACAGAGGCTGGATGGTCATCTGTCGGGGATGCTTTGGATTTCCTGCATGCAGAATGGGGTTGAACTGGATGGCCCTTGGGGTCTCTTCCAACTCTATGTTTCTATGATTCTATGAATGGAAGGACATACTTATAAATAATAGATGTATAAAATATTTGCATAAGTCTGAAATGGAATTAAAACCTCCAATGTCCCAAATACATCAGACAAACTAAGAAGCTTGATGTCTCAAATTGGAATAAACTGCCCCCCCCCCATGTGGGAAAACCAACTCTTCTTTTAAATACCGAACCAACCATGCTCCATAACAAGAAAGTTACGAAACAGGGAGAACTTTCATCTAGTTTCTAGTGATAAATATCATCTGGTAGAATCAACAATGAAGATAAGTAAATTTAATGAGCCTATTATCTGTTTGTGTGTTTCCATAAAGAAGATCTATTTTGTATTGAAGAATCTGGGATTTCATTCTATAAAATCTCTTCTTTATATCAGATTGAAAGCTATCACTGTCTCCCAGCTTGACAGGAGACGATAATCCTGTCATCACTAAATGTACCTGCAATATTTTGTGTTTGAACAGATCTTTATTCCAAATTGACAAATTTCCTCGCATTTAGAGGAAAAGATCTTTTTAAAAAAATAATGCAGACAAGCTCCCCTTTAATACTTCAAACTGTCAGTTACTTTTCTTATTGTACCCAAATGTGTCTCTCTGTGGCTATCGTTAATAATTTAGTATGGATAATGAGAGATTAAGAGATGTGGCGATTTACATTTTTGACTGGGAGGTGAGTTAATGGAATGTATTTAAGGATGCTAATGTAAAAATGTATCAGATAATCATTTAACTAAATCCTTGATAGCTTTCAGAGAAAAAAAAATCCTTCAGAATCATTACCTAGTCAGTCATGGACAAAAAGTCTGATCCTTAGAACTTAACTTAAAATATAATACATAGAGTCTCAGAATTATTTCAGTTGGGATTTGGGTTCTGGAATCGAGACCATTGGCTCTTCAAAACAGGGCAAGAGTGTCAGGAGGTTGGAAATGGTTAAAGCAGTTCTTGGTTTGTCTGAAATATCCAAATGACATTTCTGTTTCCTAGGGCTATTTTCTGGGAGATTCTGGTGCAATAGTTTATTACCACTCTTGAATGGTCTGCTTTTTAATTTTGAGATTATAACAACACAAAGATTGTCTGCCCTTTTTAAATCTTTTTAAAATATTGCCATGGTATATCAGGGAAATGGCCCTTTTGCTCTATTCTTTTGAAATTTATTATGGAGGAGCCAACAAAGTTCTTGCAGATGTGACAAAAACCAAAACCAAACAATAGCATCAATGGTTTGAGCATTGGGCTAAGACTCTGGGGCCCAGGTTCGAATCCCCAGTTGGCCATGGAAACCCAGTGGGTGACAATCATAGAATCATAGAACCGTAGAGTTGGAAGAGACCGCAAGGGCCATCCAGTCCAACCCCATTTTGCCATGCAGGAACTCTCAGTCAAAGCATCCCTGACAGATGGCCATCCAGCCTCTGCTTAAAGACCTCCAAGTCACATTCTCTCAGCCTCAGAGGAAGGCAGAGGCAAACTCCCTCTGAACAAATCTTGCCCCCCCCCCCAAAAAAAAAAATCCTGGATAGGTCCACCTTAGGTTCACCATAAGCCAGAAGCAACTAGAAAGCACACAAGAGCAACAATTGCATGGTTGAAGGTGGAGAAATACTTTAAAATCAGAAAGTCTACTAAATTAATTTTCCAGAGCTGATGCAGAAAGAAAACTAGGTGCTTCACACATTTAATAAATCTGTGGCCATTACTGCAATATAGTTGAATCCAAACAGAGGAACTAATGCAACAGACTTGCAAATTTTGAAAGCATATTTTAATGCAGATTTTAATTATTCTTGGCTATTCTTTCTACTTCCTTTTCAAATATCACAACAAAAGACTAAGAACAGTTAACAACTAATACAGATTTTCAGATACAAATCTAAAACCAGATGATATATGGCAACTTTTACACTATAGTACAATAATGCAAAGATTTTTTTAAAAAAGAAAATTTGCACTTCCAACCACAGAAACATTTCAGCACTTTATTGAAAAACAAACAAACAAACACCCACATCTTTGGAAAGAACTTCAGGACCAAGAAATCACTACAGTATATCCATCCCTTCTAACAAGAATGGAACAAGCTTTGAAGCCACATAATAATAATCAAAGGAACCTTCCAGACTGGTTTAAAGAAGCATGCCTTGTGATACAGTTCCTTGGTTCTATGATTCTATGAATCTAAGTAGACACGATAGTGACAACAACCAGGAAATGCAGCAAAACCCAAGGAACTGTATCACAAGACATGCTTCTTTAAACCAATCTGGAAGATCCCTTTGATTATTATTACATGGCTTTGAAGCTTAGATAAGAGTAACATGCTATAGTACCTGTTGTTGTTTGTAATGTGTTACTTGTAAGCATTGAACTGTATGCATGTTGTGCTCCATAGAATGTGGAAGAATGAATCAGAATTGCGTTGTGGTTGTTGTTCTAATACTCTCCCTCAGGTATATTTGTAGAAAGCTTATAAATCAGCTCTTATACATCAGTATGCAAAGGGATCTTCTACCACTGTAGAGACTACTGAAAGAAAGAAACTGGTAGCATGAGCTTTCATAGACTTGAACCTACTTCCTTCTATCTGAGTTCATAGACTTGAACCTACTTCCTTTCAAGTCTGTGAAAGCTACTGCTACCACTTCTTTCTTTCAGTTAGCCTCAAAGGTGCTATGTCAAGATCCTTTGGAATACTGATTTTCCCGATAACACAGCTATGTCTTTGAGTTCTTGTAAATGGTAGCTTCACAATTGTACTGGCATGGAGTGCTTGTTTAAGGGACCAAACTTGCCAATCCCAAGTAAGGAGGCACAACAAACATCCATATCTCTGGCTGGGATGTACATTCCAATGTTTCATTGGATTTGTGGGAGAAAGCCAGGAAAATATTGTTCCACACAGTTTCGGATTTCAAAGGCATGGTTCCTACAGTAAATGCCTTCCAATTCATGCCTCCCCTTTCTCTTCATTTGGATGAAAAAGCCTCCTTCTCATTAAAATTGGCAGTTTCAAAAATTGGTCTCTTTTGATGAGCACATTGGAGAAATGACCTTTTTTCATTGTAAATACCGTAAAAATGATGTTTTTTGTAGAATGTAGGCACACTCTGGGGATGGGTTCCTTAATATACTGAATATTGCTTTCAAAGTACACTAATTGACTAAATTAATAACGGCTTTTCATTCCATTTGGTTCCTAGAAGGGATGTGTGAATTCAAATTTCTCTCCACTGGCTATTTCACTTATATATATAGAAATAAAGGCTCAGAATCCAAGGTCACCCCTTTTAGCCTGGGACAGTTTGTTTGTGAAGTAAAGCAGTTACATAGGATGTGTAATATCTGGGGGATTTGGGAGTTGTAGGACGATTTCCCAGCTCTGATTTTATCATATGTGCGTGTGGTTGTTGTTATTAGATGTTACAGAACTCTGCAAGACACCTTGGACATTTATTTGCAAATATTTGTATGCTGTGTCATTCCAAAGCATTGGCCAATTTTAAAGCATGATATATAACATGCAAATATATACAATATACAAATTCACACAGACTTTTTATGTGACCTGTGAAACAGATACCGGTTGGACTAAACTGGGAAGGCTGGCATAAATATGGCTGGCATCCTGTATTGCAGTTATGGTTTATAACCTAGAGTTAGGGATTTGTAACTGTTCTGTGTCCACTGATCTTAGGCACTCACAATTGTGGTATTGTTGCAATTATCATAAATCATAAATCTAATCTACCTTAACAGCCAGCAGCCACACCAAGCCATGGAAGCCTATGCTGCTGTTGGATCAGGGCACAACAGGATATTTCCAGCCTCCTCCCACCAGGAATCTGGTATAATGAAGAATTGTAGAAGGAGTATTGCTTTTGTTTACTGATGGGGGGCTGGAAATGTCTTCCTGTCATGTACTGACTGGCTGCAGAACAGACCTCCATCACTTGGTGCAGTTGCCAAGGAAGGTTGAGGAGTTGGGTCAGGATATATTACTTAGGGGCTGTACAAACAGTCCTGAAGGGGTGACCTCTAACTGCCCTGTCTTCAGCCAAATCGGGGCCATGGCAACCTCACAGTGCGGCCCCGATCTGGCCTTTCAAGGCGCAAAAAGGACCCACAAAAACAGCTCAGGTCACACACATGGGGCACACCCCATTCAAGCCTATGAATATATTCAAGCTTCCATTTTCATGGGGGGGGGAGTCCGGAACAGATCCCTGTGAAAATGGAAGAGTCCCAAGAGCTGTTTGTGGCCCACATATTGTCCATCCCTGACAAAGAGATGATTATATCTTTACTCACCCAGTAACCTCATAGCTGTCCTTCGTATCTAGTTTCTGCATAGTTGCCCAGTGGAGCTTACTCCCATGTAAATCAGCACACACACATTCACTTACACTCCATCCAAATCTGCTGAGCCACAGTGCACTCTGACACCCCCTGCCAAAAATGTAGACACATGAAAATGCTAATGCTATGTGCACCACTTTATTTTAATTGCAGTAATTATAGGGTCTTGTCATACTCAAGCTTTCAGCCAAAAGAAGCTAACCAGCTCCTACCAATGGTCATGATATTAAAGTCTTTCCTTATTTGCACTGATCAAAATAACAAGCCCTCCTATCTTGACTCCTTTCCAAGATGGATGAAGCATCTCTAACTGTAGAAACATTTAGAGGAATGACTAAATAGCCTTTGCTTTTGGAAAATAATTTAATATAATTGAGGAAATCCTGCATCCACTTGAACTCACATATCTGATTTTGTGTTCCTTAAAGCCTGGAGAAAGGCTAATAATATTGCAATATGTGGTAGTTTGAGTATTGGACTAAGACTATGGAGTCCAGGGTTCAATTCCCAACTTGGTTATGAAACCCACTGGGTGATCTTGGGAAAGTCACACTCTCTCAGCCTCAGGGAAAGGCAATGGCAAACCTCCTCTGAACAAATCTTGCCAAAGATGTGGAAACCAGACATGTACACAATATTCCGAGTGTGGCTTTGACATAGATTTAGATGGAGGCTTTATGATGCTGATGGTTTATCAAATTGCAGTTGCAATAACATATATTAATATGTCACATCTATAGATTTTTGAAAGATGCCCTATGGGATTTGTGATATTATCTGAAGCATTCAAATAGGCAAGGCCTAATTAGTCAATCTTGCATGTATTCATCAAGGGTCAACTGGAAGATGGGTCAGAAGTAGATTGTTCTCCCATTTTCCTTCACCTGTAAGCTTTGTGTATTATTAATGTGCAAATCTGCATTATGCGATGCAGATTAATTTGTTGCACTCCATCTGGCAGCTGAAGAGAGTGAGAAAATTAGTCAGGAACTTTATTAATCACTTGGGGATCAGCTGAGTACTGCAATTAGCCTGGAATGGCATTTTAAAAATGTTGCAGATAGTGTACTGTAAATCAGCTCCAACTTAGTAAATCAAAGCTCTTTGGGAAACTCAGCTGCCTAAAGTCAGCAGCCTATGTATCATATGGACTTATCAGAGTGTTGCTTGTTGAACTAGGGGCACCCCATTGAGGGATCTCAGAGATGATTCAGGGTTCACTTGGAAATGGAATTCAGGATGTTCAGGAGACCCAATCCAAAATGGAAATCTATTTTATTGCATTGTTCTTTCTACTTTTAATGTCATTTTACTAATCTGCTTTTACAAAACATACCTGGAAGACTGGAAGTCTTGTATATTGATTACCTTCTGGGTGACCAGTTTCCTCAGATGACAGCCAAGGTAGCCAGTTTTCACGTGGCAGCAATGGCATGGCAAATAATGCTGACTTGAACTGTGTCTGTACTGCAGAAATAATCCAGTTTAGCATCTCAGTTTCAAGAACAGTCAAATCTGAGAAGTTGTGATCTAGCGATTGGTTGGCCAAGCTTCCTGGTTAGGGTTTCATATTTGTGGTTTCTGAAACTTGTATGCAGGTCTGTGGTTGTTTCTCTCATGTATTGTCGTTGCCATATGCTGAATATATATTTTCTTGAAGGGCTTGAAAGGAGATCTGGGGCAGAGGGATGCCATGCAGTTTGTCTACTGTGGTGTTCCTCCGGAGGTAAAACAACTGCCTCCAGCCCGCCCTTTCAGGGTAGCTTGCTTTGCCCCTAGGTTATCTACATCTCTGGTGTAGGTCTTCAGGGTATCAAATACAGTGGCCTCTTGATATCTGCTGGGGTTTGGTTCCAATACCCCCCATTGAAATTAAAATCTGTGGATACTGAAATCCCATTAAATACAGTGTCATAGTAAAATGGTGTCCCTTACATTAAATGGCAAAATCAAGGTGGTTTTTTTTTTGAATTTATATCTTTTTGGAATATTTTCAAGCTGTGGATGGTTGAATCCATGGATAAAGAATCTGTTGATATGGCGGACCGACTGTAAATGTCTACCTGAATATGTATGGAACATGCAAAGTATGTCCCTGACATACTTCATGCAAAGTTTGTGCTCTACCACTATGCCACATGTCCTTGTGACAAACTGTTCCTATCCCTGAAGAGACAGTGTACCCATTCCCCAAATATTATTGAAAAGAAAGAAGTATCCCCTCTCCCAGAACCACAACCAAGGTTGGGCATGCAAAGATTAATCTCATTCACAATAGGTACAATATCTGTTATCTCAAAACGACCATGCAGGAGCAGCATGCAACTGCAACTGGGAATTGCCATAATGTCACCATTTGCTTAATTGCTTTACTGCTGCTTTTTATAATTAAGACCCATTAACTTGTCACGTATTGATAAGAGTGATGACCCCTCAAACTGACAGAAAGTATGCCAGAGGTCTGCCTTTTTGTATGGTTGCACTAATTCTTTTTGAAGTGACATGTAAGCAGCTTTGGGGAAAACTGGTGTTTTGCTAAATGCAGAACAAGCATTCCCATAGCAAATAGGTGGGGTATGAGAATCCCAGACAGTTGTCAGGTAAAAATTGATACATAGTTTGGAAAAAGTTTTGTTTTGGACAACAACTAGACTCCCAAAGTAACTGGGCATGTTTTTTAAAGTGTTCCCCTGCATTTATCCTCACAACAATCCTATGGAGCATGTTACGTTAAGATCAGAAGCGATGGTCCAAGGGTAATCCTGTGAGACTGAAGACAGAGTGAGTTTTTTGAAGCAAGGTCTCTCCAGTCCTAAACTGGTACTCCAACACATGGGTTGCATTCCTTGTGGATAACTTTCTGGAGTTGTGACAGAGTGGAGATTGCCATTGTGGAAGCTCATTTAGCCACCAGTTTCCCACCCAGACTGAATTTTTATGAGATCAGAAGCAAGCACCAATTTGATAAGGAATCAAAATAGTAGCTTGATGGCAAAGGTCTGCCTTGATTAGTCATCAGAAACTGCTGGGACCTATGAGTCCTCTATGAGTCTGAGGCCCTGTGCAGATCGGCCTTAAAGGCCAGCTTGGGGGCAGAGTTGGGGTATAGCGTCCACATGACACATGCCACAACTCCACCCCCAAGCCAGCGTGATTCCATGCGCCACTCCACATGGCATGTGGTGTTATGGCTTTCCTCTGGTGCTGCATCTGCACAACGCAGCACCGAAGGAACATCGAAAAGCTGTGGCACCGCAGATAACATGCCCTTTGCAGGGTGCAAAAAAGAGCCGTTTTTTGTGGGTCCTTTTTGCACCCTGCAAAGGGCAGATCAGGGCCGCAACATGCGGTTGCCACAGCCCTGGTCTGGCTGTAAAAGGCATAGCTGGAAGTTGCCCTTTCGGGGCTGTCTGCACAGCCCCTGAGTGGTTGGAAATGCAGCTTGAAGCAATGAAGTATTTTCAGGCTCTGAACTGTCCCTCTCCACCTAGGTTGGCCACTGGACATTCTCCATAGGAAGGGCTATAAATAGTTTCCAGTTTGCACCAGGACTTGCTGGCTCTGGTGTGTTTTTCAGAGCTTAGAAAAATTATTTTGGGGACTAGAATCCCCAGACAGTATGTTGGCTGGGCATGAAACTTCCCTATTTCAGCACTGGCTCTGCTTCTATCTCCCAGGTAAAAGTCTCCCAGTTCCATATAGTTTGGCATTGACAATTCTGGTCTGGTGAAGGATAATCTAGAAGGTTTTATATCAGGTTAAGAAAAATCAATGAGCAGCTAGATAGAGTCATCCTGCAGTATAGAATGATATTACTATCCCAGGAACCTATTGCAGTACAGTTGTGGTGTATCATAAGGTGAGTTGTTGCTTATCTTAGCCATCTTTGACTTATGGTGATTTCTTGGCAAGCTTTTTTCTTCAGAGTGTGTTTGCCATTGCCATCCTCTGAGGCTGAGAGAATGTGACTTGCCCCAGGGCACTCAGTGGGTTTCTACAGCTGAATGAATCCTGAATCTTCAGGAATAATTCAACTATAAAAAAATCTGTTCAAAATCCATGTAATGATATGGATGTGGCTTTTGTTTTTATCTGCATTGCTACAAGCTAAAAATGCTAAATGGCTTGGAAATACTTACCTGTGTATACCCTTGAAGACAACGAAGAGGACTTATCCCCGCTTTGGTATCCTTCTTGCACTTTCACCTGTATGGCACAAAATACGGACCTGAAACTGGGAGAAATCTAAAGATAGTCCGTAGGAAGAAGCTCCCCCAACATGCAATTACAATAAGATTGCAGGCATGTTGCACTGATTATAGTTGTTTTGCTAGCTTGCGAGAGAATTTAAATTTAAATTTTAAAATGCATTACACTGGAGGGTTCTTGCTGCGAAGGATGGAAATGGGGCGGGGGGGGGGGGAGAAGATAACTTTTTTCCTACTTATCAGAAAGAACCAGAAATATTGCTCTCGGTAATAGTGCTCTCAGTTTGGGGAACCTGCTATAACCCCTATTTAAATCAGAACCCCACAAGCACCTACTAGAAGTTCCGATCTTCATTAAATTGGACTCTTGAGTGGGTCAGCAGGAAGACAAGGTAAGTATTTAGCATGGAGACTCTAAACAGTGTTGTCTCTCTCTCTCTTTCTCTCTCTTTGGAAAAAAACCACACACATTATGACATTTCTACTGATTAAATGAAGATCATGAGAGAGATTGTTTATACTCCAGTCATTTGTACATGGGAGGAGCATTTTAAGTAGATGACAATAGACATTAACTGGAATCGTGTTGTTGACATACGTGTCAAATTATGTCTGCTTTTGCCCTTAATAGACATTGCAGAAGGGGTGTTCACTACTTCCTCCACACAGTTCACTACCTCCTTTATGGAGTGACACATGGGACTCACCTGTCTCCTGCTGCTCTCCCCTAATAGAACTATTCAGTGGCCAAAAGAAAGTGAGGTGGTCAAGCAGTATTCTGTTATGTTCCTGCAGGTGGATGCATGAAGGTAACTGTTGTCTCTGGGACCAATGGAAGACCCCCAGGAGGTTCTGGAGGATGCCTTTGTCTGGCTGTAGGCACATATCCAGATGCTGCTTGATTGCCCCTGCTCTTCCGCAACCATAAATGACTGTGTTGGGAAGGTGCATGAGGCAAAATGACAATGACAGCATGCATGGTGAGAGAGAAGGAGGGAGTGTGTCTTCCATCCTTTCCACCTGGCTTTCTGTTAACATCCTGGTCTCAATTACTGGCTTGGTGTTGCACAATATATTCATTCACCAGGTCCATAGGAGGTAGAGATCTATCACAAGGGTACTGCAAGTTTTAATCCAAGCCAGAGAAGAACTTTGGGGCTGTAAAAAAATCTATTTTCATCATCTTGAGCCTACTTCAGGGAACTTTATCAATAGTGCTGGGAGGAAGGAAGCTTGATCTTGAATGAGTCAACAGAAAGTCAAAGGGAAAGGCAAACATTTAGCATGGAGATACCCCATCTTCTTGTTCTTATGAGCCCTCTTCCTATTTCTTAAAAAAACACATTATGGCACTCATACTAATTAAATATGAGTATAAGACACAAGGTTTGGTGGTAACAGATGTGTTTTCATACAACAGCAGTTTCATTGACTTACGATCTGACACTTGCTTCAGACACATAGTCTGATCTGCAGACATTTGGAATTCATGCTGTTTGAGGGACCAATTAATCTGACTACATTCCTCTGCAGCCCCTGTATGAATGTTCAGGATACACAGATGGGTCACATTTACATCATGCCCACCACAAGACACTCTAGTTAGGATTGACAGCCAGTTTCTTATGCCCAGAGGTTTTCAAAAGCTTGCCCTACTAATAGGATGGCTATTTCTTTATAAAGGAATATTGAGGGGGGAGTGGATGTATCCTTCTTGTCAGGGCTGGGCTAAGGCAGGGGGCAGCAAAGGGGGGCCCTCACTTCCTTGCTTGGAAATGTTTTAAAGGACTACAATGTTTTGGATGGGGAATGCTAGGAGCTATAATTGACCAAATTAATGATGTGGATCTAATTCCCAATTAGATTTAAGCCATTGTTGAATCAACATGTTCATAAATCCCACTGATTTAATAGGTCTAATCCAGACAGGACCAAGATATTCTGGGTCAGTCTCAAGGCAGATCCAGGATCAAGGAGTCAACCTTTGCTAGATGGGGTTACATTCCCCCTGAGGACATACATTTGCAATGTGGACTCTTGGACTTAGCCTTGACCCTGGTTGAGGGATGAATTCTTCACAAAGGTTCTTCTCAAAAAAAGCAATGCATAATTTTAGCAGGTTTATTCCCACTGTTATTCTTTTTAAATAAAAACCATAATAGTTCCTGAAGCTTATTCATAATTTGGGACTTATTCTGAACAAAATTTGCATGTGGTTGTTTTACACAGAAGGCAGGATTTTATGAGGCAAAAATAGCATTTTCTGTGCAGAAAATACAGTTGCGCAGAAAAATGCTGCTTTTTGTACAAAGCAACAGCATGTGAATTTTGCAGAGATTCTGCAAACTGCAAAGATTCTCATCATCCAAGCGTTGTAGATCTCTTTTCCTTAGAGAGACTCAGGAGTCATGATTGAAAAGGAAACATATGTTACTATAATGATGTTAACTTTTGTTGATCTGTTTGTATTGTAAGAATCACAATTGTTGATGTTTATAGTAAAAGTATAAAAATAAAGGTTAATTTAAAACAAAAACATTGGGAAAAAAGACGCTTCAAGCTTCCTACTCCACCTAAGTTGTTTCAGCTCTGTTCGGATGTGTGAATAATTATAAACTGACTAGAAATTCTTCAGAAGCTCCCAGGGTAGCATTTTCTTTATGAGCCGAAAAGCAGTAAGGAAAGAAAAACTGCCTATGTTTTATTAGTCAATTGATGCTGTTCGCAACTTGCATTTTAATCTTTCTTTAATATTTTAAACTGAAGGAAGATGTGATGTATGAGATCACATTTAGGGGTTGGATTATAAATTATATTATATTATGTATAACCTGGAAAGCAAAATTTATTTTCCTTTAGACAGACCCCCAAATGGTTGTCCTCTGCCCACATGTGCGGAATATATATATTCATCTTAACGATGGATGTGACAATTGGGAAAAATCTGTATTGTGAGATGGTAAGTGACACATTTCTTTTATGTGTTGACTAAATCTCTTGCCAGCTTTGAGCCTTTAAAAATATCGATCATTAGTTTGCAGGGGAATCCACTAACTGTCATTCAACCCTTTGCCTACCTGGCTCATTTATGGCAAGCTGCATCTCAAGAAATCAAATTCCTTGGCCCACCTTGGGTCAAATCGCATCAGCTGAAGTTTGTAATGACTGACTTAAGAGTGACCAGGAAGCCCTGACTAGAATGGTTAAAGGTTGGTACTGTGGCCACAACGCTGTGAGTTCAGTTCCAGGGCTCCAAGGTTGACTCAGCCTTCTATCCTTTCTTAGACTGGTAAAATGAGTACCCAGCCTGTTGGGGGCAATTAGTTAACACTGCTTAGAGAGTGCTGAGTTCACTGATAAATGGCATAGAAATGTATATGTTATTGCTATTGCTACTATGAATTTGTCCAGCTCACGATGTTTGGATATATTATGGTCAGTCATGAGAAAGAGTGACTCATTGGAAAAAAACAATAATACTAGGAAAAGTGGAGGCATTTAAAAAGAGAAGGAGACTGCATGCCAGATGGATAGGCTCTATTAAGGAGCTCACAGGCATGAATTTACAGGATCTAAGCAGAGGAGTGGAAGATAGGGAGTCTTGGAGATGTCTCATCCAAAGGGCTGCCATGAGTCGGGATTGACTTGAGGGTGGTTAACAATAACAAATACAAAATGAGCACCCTTTTTTTTGGCAAGGGAATCTAAGGCAGTGGTGGAATGAAGCTGTGTTTTTCAGCTGCAAAGCTTTAAGAAAAATGAAAACTCATTTTGGCTTGGCTGCTCTAAATAAAATGCATTTGGAAAAAAATTCAAATTGCCCATTAACCTTCTATCGTCTGTATGCATAACAAACTCCAAGATTTTATTAGCAAACAAAGTTAGTTACAACCTAATACCTTTTGACATTGCATGTAGTGTGCTCTTTAAAGAAACTTTAAAATGTAGCATTAATCACCAGTGACAAAGTGTTAACCTTTTTGTAGCCTCCTTTAATTAAAGGAAATAAAGAGCTATGGGATGGTAAATTGCTTAAATTAATACTATTGACTGAGTGCTGATCCGTCACCTCAATTTTGTTTATAATATTATACAGCTGAACGTTTCAACAGTTTGGGAGTGAGTTAGAAAGTTTAGGCCAACATTTCTGGGCTAGTTTATTCATCTCCCATATTTGCTCCTAATCTGTCCCTAATGTTGAATGACCTTCTCAAGTTTAGATGTATCCCCAACCTGAAATCCTAGGACAATGGCTTCCAATCTTTGGTTCTCCAAATATTTTGGCCTTCACCTGCCAGAAACGATGACTTTTGCCATGATGGCTGGGGCTTTGTGGCGTTACAATCCAAAACATTTGGAGGCAAATGGTTTGAGAATTACTGTTTTAAGAATCCAGGTTTTTGTCTTAGGCATACCTACTTGTCTGTAAACTCTGTTGTACATTATTTCTGAGTAAACATGGTTTGAGTGTTGGACTATAACTCTGTAGACCAGGGTCTGATTCCCTGCTTGGCCATGAAATTCGTTGGGTGATCTTGGGTAAGTCACATGTTCTCATCCTCAGAAGAAAGCAATTGCAAACCTTCTCTGAACAAATCTGGCCAAGAAAACTCCATGGTAGGTCAGAAATGACTTGAAGGTAGATATCAACAACAAACATGGGCAGACCTGTGCTGAAAGGAATGGAAAAAAATCCAAGGTTCACAACTGTTGCAGGCCAACAAAAATGCTGTTAAAGTTACACAGAGGACATGATCACAATGGATTACTACAATCCTGAGTCTCAAATCATTTGTGATTAGGAGCATATCTGGCTAGGATTGCCATGTGAAACAAAGAACAGAGCTCCTGTTCTATGAAAGGCCACAAATTCCTCTTGTACACAACTATGAAAGGTACAGGAGTTCTATTCCTTATTTTATCTGGCAACCCAACATCTAGCCAATCACAATGACAAATGTCAAAGTTTCACCAGGTTTAGTTGTATCTTGTCTTCGCCATTCAGTGCTCAACCTACCTGTTTTCTAGCTGGCTGTCCCTCTCAAGGGCCATTCAGGTATGGAGGAGGGAACAGCCAGCCAGACAATACTCAGTTGCAATAGCCAGACTGCAACAGCCAGCCAGATGGTAACCACTTGCATTCATGGTGCAGCAAGATGCTGCCATTCTCTTGAACTGGAGGAACTCCCCTTTTCTCCCAGTAAGTGGCTGCAGGAACTGATCCTGTTCTGCCTTTGGTCACTGAATGTCTGTGGAGACTCAGGTGTCAGTCAGAAAACAGGTAGATGGCTCAGGGAGGCAGTCATTGCTCCCTGTTTCCCATGTTGGTCTTGTACTTGTATATGTCACTATCATGAAGATGCCAACCATCTGTTTCTGGGCAGTAGATTGTTTTAACATGTTGAGTCCACTATCCCGTTATTGACATATGCACATGATATGATAGCCCTGTTTAAATATTTGAGGGGATATCATATTGAAGATAGAGCAAATTGGTTTTCTGCAACTCCAGAGACTAGGACTTGGAGCAATGGATTCAAACTACTGGAAAAGGAATTTCACCTCAACATTAGGAAGAACTTCTTGACAGTAAGGGCTGTTTGGCAGTGGAACATGCTCCCTTAGAGAATGGTGGAGTCTCCTTCTTTGGAGATTTTGAAACAGAGGCTGGATGGCAATGTGTCAGGAGTGCTTTGACTGTGTTTTCCTGCATGGCAGCGAATTGGCATGGATGACCCTTGTGGTCTCTTTCAACTCTATGCATAGAAGGAACAGGACACCTGGCACACTAACTTTAAACTGTGTAGTTTCTTTTTCTCCTTTGTGCATATTGTGCATGCACATGCTCACACAGAAAATACAACAGGACAGGATGATTGTTCACAAAGACACAACTGACCCATCTGATGCCACTACTTTTAGTACAGGGCATCAGTTACCACATTTTCGATTACTGCCAGTATGTGAATACCACTTGCAAAAATGCACTGAAATTCTGAAAGGTCACCTCCATCCCAAAGGTTTGCCATCTTGCGATGACTTGCATCAAGGAGAAAAGTTCCTACAACTTTCTGTTTACTGTCTGAGGATGAATCAAGCCAAAATTAATATCCCTAGGTAAGGCCTTCCAGGCTATGAAATGGCCGGCAGGCCAGAGCTTCTGCGGCATTAGATAAAGGATGCACACACTTTAAAAATAAAAGCTTGAACATGCCATGAAGAGGTCCTACTTCCTCTTTACTTTATACTTACATCAGTGTGGTTGTTGGTGTGGTCTGTGTCACTGGGAACTCCAGCACAACAAAGAGCAAAATGCCAATCCCCATTTCAATGTAACTTGGGAGTGGTTTGAATAAGTCTTAAGCTTCTTTGTCTGCATTTGCTCAATTGATGCTGATCAGTACCATCTTAAATTTCAGTATCAATCATCCAAAGAACATGCACACTCCTATTCCACTCCTTTTTACCTGTATACAGCAAATTTCCTATCTTCCCCCTTTCTTGGAGGAATCTCATTATCCTTCAGCTTTGCCTATATCAGGGTTGCCCAATAGGAACTGATTATCTCTGTAATGAAGTTCAGCAGGGGAGCCTGGTATAATCTATTCTTTGAAACACTATCTTACCCTAATGATTTCTATGTCCTTATTTACTGCAATCTCTCTTGCCTCAGTGGCTGCATCTTTGCATAATAATCAGAGTATTCTCTGTGTGCATGTGTATGAAGAGAGAATATGCAAAAGAGCACACAGATTGATTTTCTTCTCCCCTTTCCATTATATTTGTAATTATAGATATACACCACCACAGCCACACCCTAGATTGGATAAATACAAACATGATGTGAAGTACCTAACAGGGGTGGAAAGGAAGGGATTCTCTCTGTTGCCTTTTATGTTACACAGAAATATCTTGAAATGCAATGCCCAGGTCCGAGAGTCTGAAAAAGTTACTTTTTGGGACTATAACTTCTTGAATCCTCCAACCAGTATGGCCATCATACGGGCTTGGAGATATTGGGACTTGTAGTTCCCCAAAGTAACTTTTCCAAGACTAGAAGGGTCCTGACTCTGATGTCTTGGAAACACCTGATGGGTACTTTGTCCATTCCCTTTTACAATACATGTAAGTAGCTTGAAATGCAGTGTCTGGATCCCAGAGTCTGGAAGGCTTACTTTTTTAGCACAACAAATTCCAGAAGCCACCAACTGTCATACTGTCTGGGGATACTGGGAGTTGTAGTCCCAAAAGGCACAGTCTGCAAGGTTGCTGGGAGACTCTGATGTCCTGGAAAACATCTGATGTCCTAATGTCTGTTGACGCCTCCTGCAGGTATTAGGATAGGAGGATAGGACAAACTTCTCACTCTCCATGAGATAGGCTGCTAAACTTCCAACATTTGTACAAAACACATATACAGAGGTGAGCTTGCTTGGAAGAGGAATGTGGCCCTCCAATGCCCATTAAGGGGTATATGTGGTCTACACAACTCAAGGATTGTTCACACCAGTACAGACACAGAATATGCTGAGAAATAAGCCATTATAAATGACATCAGTGTGGATGCAAAACATGCAGTGAGATGGACTCCATGACAAGCAATGGATGGAATCCTGTTGGTGTGTTATGAGGCATAAGGCCTCCTACAGAAGAGATGGACTTTCTTGTCCAATGTGGGAACAGCCACACACAGTTCAAGGTTGCATAATTGTGTTGGTTCACTTGCTTCATGTCCCACCCAACATAAGGATTATACAGCCCAGTTAGTGCATAGATCTGCATGTGGACATTTATGTGACACCATCCTGATGTCCAATTTGAATCATTAGGTCTTACAAAGATGTGTGTGTGTGTGCAGAAAACAGCACTTTATGTGCAGGAAACAACAACATACATGCATTTTGACCAGAATATTACTAAACTGTAAAAATTTATTATCAGTCCAGGTTATCCTCATCAAGGTTTCCTGACAGTTAAAAACACATTTTAGATAACATTTTTGAATATCCTTTCCATCCCCTGTAACACTGTTCTCTGATCCTTTGCCTAGGAGTGCTGGGGACTGAATCAGAAAACTTTCTGCCTGCAAAGCATGTGTTCTGCTATGCTCTCCTTTTCAAGGACTCTTCATAAAAATCAGTCTGAGTCATCCATTTTGCTAGAAACACTTCTGTGTCACAGAGACCACTAGCAAAATCATTACTCGGGATATCCTATTATAAAAGATCGAAACTATAATAAGCACATGAGTGTTCCCAGCACTCCACTTAGTGGCAAATAACCCAGCAAAGAGACCGGCTTTGCTCTGGATATTATGACACTTTAAAGTCAAATGCTGATTACCAACTTGCCTCCCTGATAAATGGCACAACAGGGAGCCCTTTTTAGCACGTTTATCTAATTAGTGATTAGAAAGTGTTATATGATTTCACTGCCAAGTTCCTAAGAAAATGACAACATCACCAAGGAGGGAACAGGGCAATGGTGGGGCTGGCCACTACACCCCACACAAGTTACTTCTGATTCAGACTTTGATACTCATGGCAGGACCAAAACAAAACCACATCTTTTAAAGGGGGGGGGGCACATAGCTGGTATTTACTTTGTGCCCCATGTTGGATTTTCACAGTGTCATCTTTCACATTGACCCTCCCATCCTAAACAACATTTCTCTGCAATAACTCTTAGTGATTTTGTTGGAGATAGCTTTTAAGTAAGCATGCACTGCAGTCTTGTTCTAATGATCACTTTATGATTCAGTAACAGTTTTTTTAATTTGAAAAGTGCCTTTTCTTCATATAAAACCAAGGGTCCAGTGATGGGGTAGGCAAGGAAAAGCTCTCTGTAAAGGGATGTCCCACCCTGATGCCATCTTATTCAGACACACAAATAATAATAATAACAACAACATAGACCTTGCTTGTTTTGTTAACAGACTAATCTGTTAACTGAGTTCAGTGGGACTTTAATCCATCTGTGAATGTACATGGTGAAAAACAAACATACTAATATACATGTTGCAAAGGGATATTGTAGCATTGATCTGGACTAACACACTATGTCACACACACACACACACACACACACACACACACACACACACTTGTATAACATCTGTAAGAAAGCTCAAGACAACTCCAGGTAACTGACAAAATATATTAGGTTCAAAAGAGACTGTGGTTGGATGAGAAAAGAACAACCACAAATGACAGCGTACAAAGAGACAATCCATCCCATCAGTCTGGTAGGGAGAGTTTGGCCAAGCTTCTGTGGTTTAGGATCAAATTAGACAATATATTTATCACGCTTGTAAAAGCAGTGCTCCTTCCAAAGTGGTAAAAGATGTCTGTTTGTCATAACATCAATTGCTCTCGCCTCTGTATCTTGCATAAGGCATGCTTTTTTGTGGTTGGTCATTGGAAGGTAAATGCAAATTTAACACATTCCCATGCAGAGGCTACACAACAGGCAGGGCCGAAGCTAAATGGGGATGTGCCAGGCACAACTTGCCCACAGGTCTTCTTTCAAACCAAAATGACAGATCCAAGACTCATTGTCAAAAAGACAGAAAACCATAACAGACAGGTCCTTGATTTCTTTGACAAGTCTGCAGACACAACACAATCAGGCACTTTTATAGAAAATAATTAAATCTCTCCCTTCAAATTGGTGTAATAAAATGACTGGTTACTGATCCTTCTGGTTCCTTGCATTTTGTACATTAATATGATGTAATGCTCAGCCAGGTGGAGGTCTAGCATCTGGCAAAAAGCTTGGTGAAGCTACTCTTTTTCACCAGCCCCAGGCATAATACCCTTGAGCCAGTGATACGTA
>NC_056529.1:12642448-12656013 GCF_019175285.1 Sceloporus undulatus | reverse complement strand
GATTCTTTCATGCCCTTTACTTTAACCAGCATGATAGACAGTCTATCAAACACACACACACACACACACACACACACACACACACACACATCAAAACAAAACATTAATAAACTTAACAAATTTAAACCTTAATCTATAATAATATATATATGAGCCATTTAGCTTAATCCAACCTTCCCTCTTATGCAAGCCTTTGTTCTCAGTTAAGATGGGAGCTTCCCACACATACCAAACTTCATTGGTAAGTTGCATTCCACATCTCTTTTCGCACAATTAGAAATGCATTAACCCTTGCTAAACAATCTCAGGATTTATGCAGTCCCCATCAACCATAACCTATCAAACCAGATCAAATATATGGCAGAAAAGCATCAATCAAATGTGCTTTCTGACAGGATGTAACCACCTTATGTATATATATTTTTTTCTCACACATTGCAATCCCATCTCCTTCTTCTCACAGGCATATTCAGATTCCATTCCATCATCATACATTCATTACCCCCCTCTTTCTCCTTTTTGAAATAACACACAGAGCCACTACAGAAGCCTAGGAAGAGAAGCCAGGCTGAGTATGAAGAGACACCTTAGGCTAAGGGGAGATTATCCAGGGACCACGTTCTGCCCATGACAGGCCACCCATCTCTGGATTAGGTGAGCAGGGTCAAATCCATACTCAGATAATCTGAAAGTTCATAGTCATGGGAACCAATCTGATTTCTTTCAGTTAAAAATCCTTTTTTCCATAGCAAAAGTGCATTTGCACACACACACACACACACACACACACACACACACACACACACACACACCCAGAAACTAAAAGGTTGACAAATCTTTCTCGGAAACTACTAGACCTTGCTTCTGACACTGTAGAAAAACACATATATACCAGAGCATTAAATTGCTACTGACCCCATGTTGCGAATGTCAGCTTTCTATTTTAAAATAGGTCTTCCCAAATATTACATATTATCCATATTTTTGCTTGTTATTTTTAACAAGTGCATTTGAATAACAAGATCTTTCTTCCTCAAGAGTTCATCAACTCCTGCTGCTTTTTCCCCCTGCCTAGAGTTATTATCCTCTCTCTGCAAATGACATACAGTAATTGGTTGCTGTAGAAGTCATAATGAGGTCAAAAAATAACGATTAGGATGATGACAGGTAAGGAATGTCAAGCGAGAAAGGAGAGTGACCCTTTGCCAATGAAAACCCTTTGCTTTTGCAAAGGCCAGCACATAAGAGCTGCTTATACAACCAGGAGAAGCAAATGCTACACCTTTGTCTGGGTTGCACCACTCATGGGACACATAGTTCATGCTTGAATGCTCTCCAAGGGATAAAATTTCCGGAACACAGAGAAAAAGCCAGTTGGGGGGAAAGGTTAAATCTAGCCTTCTCATTTTTATAAATGAAAAGAGTTCCTCTTGTGGCTCAATGCCCAAGAATGTTACTCCTTGCCTTCCCATAAATGTTGTTGTTGCTGCTAAGACTATTGCTATATCTATTTATTTCCTGACTGTTTCCCAGCCTGGGACTCAAAGTGGCTTACAAATGTTAACATAGGTCCAAAACACAATGCAGTTTGAGACTGCTTTAACTGTGCTGGTTCAATGCTAGGGAATTCTGGGAACTGTAGTTTTGCGAGACATTTAACCTCTGTCAGAGAGCTCTGGTGCCACAATAAACTACAATTCCCAGCATTCCCTAGCACTGAGCCAGGGCAGTTAAAGTGGTCTCAAACTGGATTATTTCTGCAGTGTATTTTGGACCATAAACACAGTTTAAAAATTTGCAGTCATACAAACGTTATAAATGCTGATTGAGATCTTAGAGCAGCTACTGAAGCTGCATCTGCACTAAAGAAAATCCAATTTGACACAACTTTAATTGCCATGGTTGAATGCTATGGAATTCTGGGATTTGTAGTTTGTTGTGGTACCAGAGTTCTCTGGCAAGGAAGGCTAAATATCTCACCGATTACAATCTCCAGAATTGCATTGCATTGAGCCATCATCATCACCATCATCATCATCAATCACAATAAAAATGTTCTATCCCATCTTTCTGCCCAAAAGTTCAAGGTTGTTCTCCTACTTATCACTTCTTTATCCTCGCCACAGTGCTGTGAGGCATACTAGACTGAAAGAGCTTGGTGGACCCAAAGCTGCCCAATGAATTTCATATCTGAGTGAGAACTTGAACCAGGATCTCCCATGTTCCTATCTACACTGGGGAACAAGAGCAAGAAGCACATACTTGAACCTCTAATGGACAGATGGCCCCAGTGGGAACTTCGCCTTTCATTGCTAAAGCAACCATTGTGTACATGAAGGAAATTTTCATGAGAACCACAGCCAGGGGAGAAAAGAGTTTCTTGAATATTACATGTAAACATGGAACAACCAGAGCAATGAAATATGGATATAATCCATATCCCAACAGAACACAGTCACCTCAAGCCAGCTGGGGCCAATTTACATGAGTACAGTCTTCCACATTTCTGTCTCCAACTGGATGGGGAATTACACAGACAAACAGGTGTTGCACACTTGAATCTCAAGCCAGATCCAGCATCTGGGGCTGTGTACAGATAATCAGAGCACTGTCAGGTGCTTGGCACTTGTGCCAACTGGCTGTTTGGAAGGGAAAAGAGGGCTGGGTTGAAACACTCACTTCCCAGTTCCCCAGCAAACAGTTGATGGGCACAGTCTGGTTGCTACTGAGCTGACAGGGCTATAAGATGCCAGTTTGCACACAGATGGAGAAGGGCTCATGACACAGTATAAAAAGAGAACGTTCACAAGTCTTGCTGAAGCTCTGAGAGGCGCTGAGCTTTAGTCCAACAGGCTCCTTTTACACCTGCCCTCTGAAGGGTTTTCTGGCAACTGGGTTAGAGAGGCATTTACGTGAAACCATCCCAGCATGTTTCACATGCGAGGGCATCTGCAACAATCTGGGTGGTGTGCCAGTGAAGCTCAGGAAGCAAGGGGTGGGAGAAAAACATCAATTTGTGCTGGAGATGGAAACCTCCCTGACATTTCCCTATCCCAGGAAGGTAATCTCTCTGAAGTGAGAAGCGCTGGCAAACGTCATGTCAATTTCATGTCCAGGATGACACTTCTCCTCTGCAGATTGTCTTCTCCGTTGCTGTGCATCTTTTGATTACAAAGAGCTGACAGGAAGAAAATATATAAAATAAATAAAAATAAAACAGGGAATTGTTTGACGGCCCCAAGTAGAGCGCAAGAAAAGAGATAAAAAATTCATGAACCAAATCATTGGTTTAAAGTTCCTCTATAGTCCCACTCCTAACATAAATGGAGAGGATGCAGTAGGATGAATGCTAATAGAAGATTTTGGTTATTCTAAACTAGTGGGCAGGCTATAGTGATAATGAGCAAAATGGGAATAGAAGCTTGTATGCACAAAACCCACTCTTTTTTGGCTACTTCATAGTGCACTCTTTTGATGTCTGCACAGAATAACATCCCACTGAGCGCAGTAAGGCTTACAGCAAGCATGCAAGCATAGGACAGCAGCCTTAGATAAAGCTTGGGAGAAACTACTTGCAAATAAAAGTTACTTTCAGCACTCAGGAAAGTTACTTTTCTGGACTACAACCCAGGCTCTGGGTATTGTGGTTGAGGGAAGTAGCCTCCCAAAGTTCTGCTGGTACCTTAGTTCCTTTCCTCAGTAATGAAGCTTTAAGTACAGTGTATTAAGATTATAACACTAAGAACATTATAATTATAACATTATAACAGGGAGAGGCAGGAAATATAAATAATAATTATTGTTGTTATTGTTATTATTATTATTATAACAAGCAATCATTTCACTCCATTTGTGGTGTGATCCTCTTAGCCTGAGAGAGTATGATTTCTCTAAGGTCATCCTGTTGGTTTCTATGGCTGAGTAGGGATTTAAACTCTGGTTTCTCAGAGTGCTAATCTGACACTCAAACCACTATACTACACTAGCTCATATCACCTTAGATTGTTATCATTAAATAACTTTTATGACAGTCAAAGGATTGTATACATCTCCTCATGACAGTGGGAGTGATGTGAGTACCTGGGAGACGTTGTGCATTACCAGAAATAGTTTGAGAGAATCTTGTATTCCAAACCTTTCCCTTATTTTGTGATACAACAGATGCTGGAACTGACAAATATGACAAAGCGTTATTTCATTTTTCTTGGCTATTTACATTTTCTGAGTTTCAGGCGAAGCAAAGCACTATTGATGAAACAACTAACTGAATGACAGAAGGCCATTAAGAAATGATGAAGTAAAAAGTTGGAGTATAATTTTTTATGGGAGCAAAGGAAGTTGAAAACTAAGGATTAGAGAAACAGTGGTTGTTAAAAAACAGAACAGAACAAAGCTGGATCAGATGAATGACGCATCTTCATTCACTGCTTTAAACAATGATCAGACAAATATTTTCTGGGAAACCTCTTAAGAGTCCAGGATATGAAGGCAACAGACCTCTTTTATCATCTATCTCTACTAAGTAGTACAAGGACGAGGAACTTTTATCCATGGACCAGATATAGGCTATGCAGAAGACTCCCTATTGAGCTCCTTCTATTATGTCTGACCGCGGTCTGTAAGAAAGAGCTCCAAAAGATGGAACACTATTGAGCTATGCTTTGCAGCCTATGGAGCAGTTGTATCGAACTTGGGTACTTTGTAGGCAGAGGCTTACTCCTGGATGAGTAGACACAGAATTGCATGCAACTGAGGCTGCTGCCTCACTGCAGAATTAATGCAGTTCGACACCACTTTAATTGTAATGGCTGTGTCCTATGGAAACCTGGAATTTGTGGTTTTTTATGGCACCAGAAAGTTCTAAGAGAGAAAGTTAAATGACTCACAAAACTCCAAATCCCAGAATTCCATAGTATTGAGCCATGGCAGTTAAAACAGTGTGAAGTGTAATTATTTCCTTCTTAAAAACTCCCCATCATTATGTGGGAAAGTTGCTGCTTTGACTACAGCTTCCAGAATCCCATCAAATCTGGTTGAGATGGGATTCTGGGAAATGTAGTCCAAAAATAACATTTGCAACTTTTGCTCAATGTTCCACTCTCTCACTATTCAAATAGTGCTCCACTTGGTGCAGTCAGGGAGTCAGGCTCCACTATCCTATATAATAAATATCAAACACACACTTGCTCCTTTCCTTTGGTAAAGAGTAGACCAAAGAACCAGTTCAGTTCTCCATCATCAGCAAGGTCACCTGCTCCATATGTCTGCTTTCATTGTCAATAACGTGCTCAAGTTTCACAGGAACATTAAGCTAAATTAACCTAATTATGTATGACAGCTAATTTTTGAGTGTGAAGGAAGTGTCGAGGTACTCCAAGTCTTTATTTAAAATGCATCTCATCATCGCTTGCGGACAGAGAGCTGAGAAGCTCAGCATGTGGGATGCACTTGGGTCGGTAGATGTCCTGTGACACGTCAGGGAAGTCTATGGAGAGGTAGGACTGAGTGGAGAGAGTGACACTAATGGCTGGGACTACTCACCTGCATGGACACTGGCTGTGCTGGTTGGGGGATTTGGGGAGTTTTCATGCCAAAGATAAAGTCCCTTTACCAAGTCTGTTCCCCTTCTCTCTCTCACACACACACACATATCCAGCATCTTGTTAGGGATCTACACTTATTTACATCCCTCCCTCCTTGGTCTAGGGATTGCTGAAGTCATTTTATTGCCCGATTCAGATCAGCAGTGCTTCCACCTTATTAGTGTGCATTGCTGAATCTAAGGCTGGTTACTTTTAACTGTGATATTAGCCAGAATTCTGTTCAGGGAGAACATTGATGTAATTACGATGGCACAGGTAGACAGTGAGAGGAGAAAGGGCACTAATACAGAGGCCAAAAAAGGAGCAAGGCATTGGAGAAATAGGTTGTTTGGAGACGGTGGAGTCTGCCTGCCTTCTTTTGCCACTGTTGTGTGACCCTGAAAAATGTGCCACGCTTGGCATAATTCAGCAACAGGATTCCAGCCATGACTCCCACTATCATCCAATTCATTCTACCTAATGGTAAGGCAGGCCTTGCTTGGCCCTTTCTTCACATTTCTTCTAACTTTGGAAAAATACATGTGTGCATCAATGTGTATGTGTGTGAACAATCTTATCATGCTTCTACAAATTAATAGCACACCGAATAGCTTATTTTTCTGTGGAATTTTCCTTTTACCATTTTCTTAAAGCCTAGGAAGTGGCATCCCCATCCCACCTGTTGTATCATTTCTGATCTGGGAGGGCATTTCTTAGATAGCACATAATCTGGCTGCCTCCATCCCACAGAGCTCTACCCTATACTCATAATCACACTGCACAGGAATCTGTAATCTAACCTTATCTTAAACAGCTCCAGCTATGACACTATAATTACTTCAACGAGGCAGCCTAATCCTACACCTTATCTCTCTTCTGGGAAAAATAACATATTTTTATGATAGCTCAAGCGGGCAGCAATAGGAAGAAGAGAGAATGGATAGAGGCTATCAAGTATTTGCTTTCTATGTTTTTCCAGAAGGTGTTGCTTTGGAAAAATCAAAGGATGGATGTTGATTAGGTTACTTTTTATGCTATCACACAGCACATAGGATTGTTAGCCTCTTTTAATCTAGACAGGTTTTTAGTTTGTCTTTCTTAAATGTCTGCCTATGGGTTACATAATAACATAAGAAGAGCCCTGCTGGATCAGGTCAAAGGCATTCATTTCATGCAGAAACCAACCAAAGGCCTTTGGGAAGCCCATCAGTAGGACATGAGGAGTGGCAGGTTGTTGCTTCCATCACAGCAGAGTTGTAAACCTGTTCCAGGTTTAAATCCTAACTTCAAAGGAGATATTGAAAGTGCTGCCCTGAGTCCCAGCTTGGGAAAAAGATAGAGGGGACCTAAAGGGATGGATGGATGCTTGCACAGATGCTAGACCTAAACGTTGCCTTGAGTCCCAGTTTGGAAAAGCATCTGCCCAAGCATCCATCCATCCATCCATCCATCCATCCATCCATCCATCCATCCAGTTCCACTGAAGGGATGGAGGGATGCTTGGGCATATGCTAGACCAAAATGTTGTCTTGAGTCCCAGCTTGGGGAAAAGATAGAGTGTAAAACAAAGTGGTGGATGGATGGACAGATGGATGTTAGATCTTATCCCCAAAGTATCTTCAGCACCTTTGCATAGCTTCTTAAATTTGGGATTAAAGCTAGGAGAAGACTCGGTTCCTCAAGGGCATGGGAGCCATGAGCTGCCACTGGATATGATTTTGTTACTCGTGATTATTTTTAATGATTTATTTATTTGGAAATATTTATATACTATTTATCTCTGAAAAGTTGAAAGCAGTGTACATCAATAACATTTAAAATATGCACCATACATAAAATACAGCACACAAATTCCTTCTGAAGTTCAAGAAATAGAAATTGGATTGGACTAAAGAAGGATGGCTTATTTAAGAGCATATTAGATTTCTAGTGGAAGAAAGTCCATGTAATAGAAGCCAGTGCCCTGCTCAGAACAACTGCCTAGTGGACATCAAGGCCTCTTCAATTGACCTCAAAGACTCAATGGGTCTATAATGGGTTTACAACCTGTCAGTTTCACTCTCTCATGGTTCTATATCCTTAGCAAAGTTAGAAGTTCATGAAGATTTCCTTTACAGCAAAACTGGCCTCTTTCACTCTACCAATTGTAGTACCTAGATATTACTTTAAGTCTCTTGGTTGCAGTCTATGGAACCCTGGCATTTGTAGTTTGGTATGATACAATTCTGTGATAGGGAGCTCCAGTGCTTTGCTTATTGTTGTTACTGTTGTTCTTGTGGTGGTGGTGTGTGTGTGTTCAAGTCATCTTTTATTTATTGTGACCTAAGGCATATTTTCTTCATAGGATTTTTTGGGCATGTTTCTTCAGAAGGGGTTTGCCATTGCCATCATCGAAGGCTGAGAGAGTATGACTCGCTCAAGGTCATCCAGTGGTTTTTAATGAAATCTTAAGATCCCATAGGGCTGAGCCATGTCAGTTAAAGATATGTCAAGATAAAACTATCAGGTAAATAGTAATAAATAAAATAAAACTTTTATTTCTACCCCTCTTTTTGTTAAAACAATCAAAGCGGCTTACAATAAGGTAGAGTTGTTGTTGTGTGCATTCAAGTGCTTTCTGACTTTTGGTAACCCTAAGGCAACCCTATCATGGGGATTTCTTGGCAAGATTTGTCCAGAAGAGCCTTGCCATGGCCCTCCTTTGAGACTAATGGAGTGTGATTTGTTCAGTGTCACCCTATGGGTTTCCATGGTCAAGTAGGGATTTCCACTTGTCTCCTGGAGTCCTAGCCCACTACATCATGGTGGCTCATTGGGTAAGGTAATAGACTAAGGGCAGGATTGAGCCCTGGACTGGGGATACATCAGCCACATGCTGTTGCCCCAATCTGCCAGCTTCTGCCCCAAATAGGGGCAGAAAAAGTCACTCCTATTTGGGGTAGAAAAAAAGCTGCCCTTTCTGTCATGGGAGCAGCTTTTTGGCATTTCTTCAATGTGACGCATGTAAACGTTGTGCTGCTGAAACACTGTGAAACCTGCATATGTGCGGTCAGATGTGCAGCTTCCCGGCAGGGTATGGGTGGCGTCAGAGCATGCGGTATCCAATCATCACACTCAGACACTGCTCCCAAGCTGGCTCAAAGAGGCAGTCTACTTCGCTCCAGTATCAATGAGAACTGTCCTTATTTTCAGTTACTGGCTACAAACAGACAAAAGAGGCCAATGTGCTAAATTAGGTGCAATGCCATGTACCTTGAGGGCCTGTTTATCAAATTCTGCTAATTTTTCATGATTAGAAAAAATAAATAGATAAGTAAATAAACATCAGGAGGTTCTGTTAAGACTGGACATTTGAAGTATGGAAGTGGCCTTGGGATGCCAGCAAGACAAACTATTTATTTATTTCATCAGTGATACCTTTATTGGCCAACCAAAATGCACAATAAGCTTTTGAAAGCTTGCAACAAGTATATTGTGCATTTCGGTTGGTCAATAAATGTGTCAATGATGGGGTTTTGTTTGTATTTGTTAAATGGCCAACACAGCTCCCCCTTCATTTTATTTATTTATTTATTTATTTATTTATTTATTTTTGGTGAGATTGTGCATCCTGTCTTCTCAAGACTCAACTTCTTCATTTTCATTTGCCTTGAAAAGCTGATTAGAATGAGGGGCGAGGAATCTCATATCATCTTTCTCTGTTTGCACGGGAGGCATTTGACAGCTCTGCCCTGTTTAATTTTGTTTTCTGAACACCTGAGCATTTTGATTCCCTGAATTGCCACCAGTTGTTAGGAATTTTCAATTTCCACCTTAATAAGAAAAAAAAAATCAAAATATTTACACACTAATTGGTTATGCATCTTAAACAGCAATTTGAAATTAGGCATTTTTATGAAATGCAATAATTTAGAGAAAAATGTGTTTGCATTGATATTTACAGTGATTTCAATACATTTTGAAAATGTTAATGTTAGATGTTGTCTCCCTTGATAATACTCATACGATCACACTGTCTGGATATTGGAAAAAACAACACCAGTGATGACAACTTGACTGAAACAGCCAGACCAAAATATAAACAAAGCCCAAATGGGCTGAAATCATCACCATCATAATGAATGAAATCATACTGATTTCTGGAGTGAGGGAAGGGTGAAGGTTAATCCATTCCAGCAAAAGCAAAGGTTTGACTACTGTTGTTAGTCCCAAATAGAACAGATCCACTGAATCAATGGGATTTACTTATGTGCTGACCCAATATTTGACAATTCAGTCAATGGCTCTGTCCTGATTGGGCTTAACCCAAAGAATCCAGCCCCAAGAAGAAAGAGTCCCTTTAAAGACTAAAAGGTTCTGTTTGCATTAACTTTGGACCCTATCACATGGGTAAGAAAAGCTGGCTTGGCTTATCTTTCCCGAATTGAATTCTAATTTGTGAGACAGCCAGGTGTTATCATATGTAAATCGCCACCGAAACTGCCATCCGGATACAGCCTTGGTCCCCGGAGATGCTTATAGAAAAAGCCTACTAAAAACCTTTCATCTAGAAAGAGGAAGAGGGAAGGCATTTAAAAAACACCTTATTTGTCAGAATCTTTATTATCTTTATTAACTCACATGTATTTGTATTCTTTCCATCCATCCCTCCTTCCCTCCAACCAACCAACTACCCTGGAGAATCTCTTGGTTGGTCCAGCTTCTCTTGACTGTTATTGATAGGTGGAACAAACACTGTGCACATAAGTTGCCTTCACCCAATTAACATCATTTACATTCACTCCCTTATTCCACCTTTCCTCATTATATTCTACACTTATATACTTATATGAGAACCTAGAAAGTTGCAACACACATACACACAGTTATTTACTTCATCCAGAGTTTTGGAAATGTGATCTTGGAGAATATATACCATGTTTCCGGGAATTGAATAGTCAATTCTGTTTTTAACGGCAGGCAAGGGGATGGCCATTTGACAAGCCACTTGTTACAAGTGAAATGGCAATCAGGGCCTGAAGGGTGGGGGCAGAGTTTCAGCAGCTGCCTTTAATTCTCCTCCATAATTGTATTAGCTTCTATAATGGGAATTTAGACATAATTTGGGAGCAAACCAGGAAGGCAGATGTCTAAATTCCATCGTTTGTATCCCTGAACTGTATGTGTTTGCAAGTGAGACATCTTGAAAATTTGGCCTGCGCTATGTGTCAGAAAAGTTGAAATGACAGCGGATTTGAAGCTCCATATTTCTCACTTTCCACAGTTGGGAGGACACACTGATGATGCATTAATCTTGACAGGTAATTTATCTGTTATGTAAGCACTGTCAGTCATAATCATTCCTGGACTTTTAATTATGCACCGACAAGGTAGTGGAAGCAAAACGAAAAGGGTGTTTTCATTTTCATTAAGCACAAGCCAATAGAGAACTGATATTGATTGAGTCCAAAGAACCAGGAATGGCTGTAGTCTACTTCCCATCAGTGGGAATGGTACCAAAGCTTATGCCTGTGGAGTAAGGACAGGACAAGGAAGACAGATGGAGAGATGGATTATAACTAGCCACACAAGCTGTGAGAGCGCAAAGCAAAGTTGATTTGAAATCTTTTAATGGAGATACAGGAATGTGATATGTCGCACTGTGATGCCTTCTGTCAAGAAGGGTTTTTTGGCTTATCCTCTTGCCATTCCTACCTTTGGCCAGAGCAGTGTGGTGGTACTCTGAAGATTGTCCAGTGTAGAACCAGAAACTTCTGCATTTGGTCGCTCTTGTGGCATCTGCCCCTATCAGGACCATAATTATTTAATTAATTTATATCTCACCTTTTTCCCAATATAGGACCAAAGGTGGCTTGTAGCATGAGTTAAAGCAAAATACAATTAGAATAATGGATGATAGGGAAAGAAAAGCACCAAACAGTTAAACAAGCAATCATATTATCTGCTGTTGTTGAGTGCCTTCAAGTCATTTCCAACTTATGATGACACTAACACAGGGTTTTCTTGGCAAGGTTTGTTCAGAGGAGGTTTGGCATTGCCTTCCCCTGAATCTGAGAATGTGCAGCTGTTAAAATGATAAATAGAAAACACACCCCAATTAGAAGACTTCATGCATCAGACAGCAAAGTCTTATATGTGGTGGATGTGGGAAAGAGCAAAAATCTTTTGGACTCAGATTCATGGTTTGATAGCAGACATTCTTAAAATTAAATTTAAGCTGGAACCCAAAGTATTCTTATTAGGACGTTTAGATGAACAGTTGGAGAGGATGTCTCTGATGTAAATGTGCCATCCAGGGTGGCTGTTATTTCATCCTGACCCAATGGAAAAATAACATCTTCATGTTCAGGCAGAGAGAGGTGGTTTTTTAAAACAGCATTTATTGCATTTTTAAAATTGATATAATTGATCAATGTGAAAATTAATGATACTGCAGTTGGTTCTCATTACAAAAGTAATGGCAGAGAAGTGCTTTCTGCTTACCTTTCTGCATGCCCTCAAAGCACTTCTGTTCTCCTTCAAGAGGGAGACAGTCATAAATGCATGCCTTTTGCCAAATGGATTTTCCCAGCACAAAAAAAAGACACACCTTTATGACTATCTCCCTTTGATGGCATGCAGAGAACTATGCAGAAAGCTGCTTCTCTGCTGCTTCGTCTCAGCTCACTTTTATAATGCGATAAGCCTCTCTAACCTAACAAGAAAAGGATAGAAATGGAGGGGGGACCATAAAAGGGAACACTTTAAAATATATTATATTACATTAGTGTGAAGTTAAAGGCTCCTGTACTATTTCATCATAAAAAATTGTACTCGTTTGTTCAGTGAATCTCAGTTCACAGGTTCATTCCTTTCGACTGTATGGTTCCAGGTGAGTTTCTGCTTGTCATCCACTGTGCCTCTTTTTCCACAAATTCCTTTGTGTGGATGGAGACTCACTTGAACTATAACTAGTATTAATATAAGATATATGAAACAGAAACCAGAGAACTTCAAAACTATTTTGAGTCCCTTTCTCCCTCATTATTACTATGTCAGCTCTAGTTGTTCAGTAATAATTATGTTTTGTTTGCAGATAGATAATACATAATTCACTCACTGAAGATTCATGTATAGGGCAAAGATAGGTATTGTTTTGCCCCTCAGATGTTGAATTGTAGCTCCCAAAATCTGCACCATTAGCATTGCAACCAAGGGATGCTGTGAGTTGCAAAAATGTCTCACTTCTTTTATACAGATACATGCCGACTTTCTTGTTTATCATGAATTTATGTAAACCGATCTAATTACTTGGACATTTATGTTGTATCCTTTGGCTTCAGTCTGTTAAATGCTGTTGGTTTTTTTTGTTAGGCATAAAAGTGTTAAGTAAACTGAAACTATGTAGAAAACACACTATGTATAAATATGCCATATTTATCTACCATTTGGTAGATATGTGTAGGATTGTACTGTAATTCATTTTTATTCCAGTGCAAGCAACTTTGCCACCGAGCCAACCACTCAGGATGTTATGGACAAGGAAATGACAAGCTGAAACAGCCCTGTCTTGTTCCCATCATCCAGGCAATCTTCTGTAAATTAGTTACTGTGCCCACAGAGAAAATTGTTGCTGTTTGCAGACAGCAGGAGAGGTACACTGAACTCTGCTTTTCTACAATTACTCCCTGTGCTTCTCCCTTAGGCTGTGCTTAGTTATCTTGTAACAGTACCCAAATAGTGGCAACATTGCCTTGCCATGAATTTGGGTACCCTGGAAGAAGGCATGGCTAGCTGAAAGGAAGCACTTCACACTACAACGTTTTGTTGCAGGCATCCCTCTTATTTTGTGTTGGTAATGGACTTTAAATTGTTTCCTGGAGTTTACAATTCATTGCATGGCCAAGGAGGAGGAATGGCTACTGTCTACATGGATATCCCTCTGTACTATTTTAGCTGAGAACAAATAGAACAAGATTTTAACAAAACGTAGGCCTATGACTC
>NC_056529.1:12633454-12642438 GCF_019175285.1 Sceloporus undulatus | reverse complement strand
CATCATCATCATCATCATCATCATCATCATCATCATCATCATCATCATCATTCCCACCATTCTCCTGTTTGATCTTTGACACTTTTGTCTGATGAAGAAACCACTGGAAGTTTGAATGTATTTTGTGCATTTTGGCCAATAATGGTGTCACGTTTTTTGTGGATTTTGAATGTTATTGTATTTTGCTGCATGGTCAACATGGCTACCCTGGATATGTTTTCTTATTAAATGGATTAGGTCTGAAAGACCAGGTTTACTGTGATTATCAGATGCTGGGGAGAGTATGCAGGGATGGACAAATCAATTCAAGGCCTGTTACAGACTGCCAAAATAAAGCTGCTTCGGGTCTCTTTGGAAGTATGCCGGTTTAATGATGCATGCATCCTAAGAATCCGGAAGCTGCACCAAAGCTGCACTCCAGTGCTTAGGAATGGAGTGTGGCTTTGGCGCGACCTCCGGACTCTTAGGACCCATGCATCATTTAAATAGCATACCTCCAAAGAGACCCGAAGCAGCTTTATTTTGGCAGTCTGTAACAGGCCTCAGTCTTTTTTGTATTACATTTGCATATATGCCTGCCTACACCCATTTTAACCCACTGACACACTATTCTGCAAATTGTTTTTCTAATCTGCATGAAAATTTGCACTTAAATACATATTTCAATATTCATTTTTCAAATTATGTTATCTCAAAAGACAAACTTATCTCCAAATGCATATTGTTTAAACTTACACATCTTCTCCTCCTCCTCCCATAGTAGTGTGTGTGTGTGTGATTTCTCTAGTGACAACATATTGATGTGAACTCTTTCTGTTCTTATATGAAGCACATAGGTGGAGATAGCTTGATCTGGAATGAAATATTAAATCACATTAGCTTTAAACTTGAGGCTGGAATCTTGCTGGTGTGTCATATGTATTACATTCTCCAATGGAAATGGGCTGTGTTCAACATGAAATGTTGAGGTCAAGCTTGTGGAAGCAGATTTGAACATGTAGTGCCATGACAATTGCTGTTCATTCTACATTGTTTGTGGGTGCATATTTCATGCTGATGAACATTGGTTATTGTGCATGAATGGGCATGTGTGGCCTAATGTCTCATTAAAGCCATTTCCATTTTGGCTACAGCTGTAGAATAATTAATGGGCAGAGGTGCCTGTGTTTGTCTAACCTGACGCTCTTGCTGGAACCTCTGAAGTAATTAATCTAATCTCTTCTGTCTTTGCAGCCTTATCCGCATGTGACTTTGTTTTATAGTAACCATCACGACCAGCATGATAGTATGCATTTCTGACTGTGAATTTGATTGTATATTTTGTGCCTTGGTCTGGCTGCACAATTTTGCCATTCAAAACAAGGGCTACATGATGAATTATGCCATTCAAAACAAGGGCTGATTAAGGAACACCTTATAATATAGAGATTTCCACTTTTCTACTTTTAAACATATTTTCTAGTGAAGTTTATTGTTGTTGTGTGCCTTCAAGTTGTTTCCAACTTGTGGCGACGCTAAGGTGACCCTATCATGGGGTTTTCGTGGCAAGGTTTGTTCAGAGGAGGTTTGCTATTGCCTTCCCTTCAGGCTGAGAGTCTGTGACCTGCCCAAGGTCACCCAGTGGGTTTCATGGCCAAGTGGGGAATCGTACCCTAGTCTCTACAGTTATAATCCAATACTCAGGCCATCATACCATGGCGGCTCTCATTTAGTGTATTAGAACTAATTTATTGATATGAATCAACACAATTCCCTGAATTTTTGAGCGCTGGAATTATGAAGTCAGCAACTGTCATGACAAATGCTTGTGCTTCATCACTTAGTATTACACCTTGGGTGAAGAGCAGGTCAGGTCATAACTTTGCAAAGATTGACTTCAACAACAACAACAACAACAACAATAACAACAGTTTCCCTCTATGGATTGAGTCAGGGAACAACAATAGATTAGTCATAACACCAGTTATAAAATATAAAACCAATACATATTAAAAACAAAAATCAATACATACTTTAAAAATTAGAATTGATAAATAATTTGGCTAGGCCTGCCAGAACAGTCTGGTCTTTACTGCTGTGTTAAACTCAGAAACTGATCTCCTTAGAGGCAGGTCATTATACAATCCAGGACCAGATGAAGAAAATGCACTCTTGTAAACATTTCCCAGTTTATTTGTGGTTAACTTGAAGTAAAGGTTCCAGAGAATCTGAGTGTAAGGGATGGATTATATCGAAGAAGGCAATCCCATAGGTAACCTGAACCCAAACCATGTAAGGGTTTAGAGGTAATAATCAACACTTTGTACCTTGCCCCAAAACTAATAGGCAGCCAGTGAAGTGATTTGAACAGTGATAGAATATGTTCACTCCCTGATGTACCAATAATCTGTCTGGCTACCATAGTTTAAACTACAGTTGACCCTCCACATTTGCAACTTTGACTTTTGCAGATTTGATGATTTGCGGGTTTGATTAACATGATGTCTCCAGGAATTTCTAGGTCCTCCAGCTCAACTCTGCTGGAAAATGACTATAGAGTTGCATTGGAGGATTTGGAGATTCCTAGGGAAAACACTTCCTTGGCTTTTGTAGGTCCTCTAGCATAATTCTATGGTCAACTTTTGACAGATGTTGACCACAGAGTTGTGCTCGAGGACCTAGTGATTCCTAGAAAGGTGTTCTCTTGGGTAAAAACATGGTGTTTCTTATTTGTGTTTTCCCCACTTTCACAGGGATCCTATGCCCCTAGCCCCAGTGAATGGAGGGTCAAGTTAATTGAATTTTCTGCCTTGGTACAAAGGTAGTACAATATACAGAACATTGCAATTCAGCCTTGAGGTTAGCAGTGTGTGCAGTATCATATTTAGCTCCTTTAAGAATTCCTGGATGGTCCTCACCTTCCTATTCTACTTGTATGCTTCCAGTCATGTGTGTGTGTGTGTGTGTGTGTGTGTGTGTGTGAAAACTAGGTAGAGAGGGGATGGAATGGAGCATCTGGAATCTAGAACAGAAGCATTCCATGCTGCAACATTTTCTTGCATGCCACACCTTCCTGTCTCTTATAAGTGATTGAGACCTACATCTTTAAAGCATACAATGGAACAGTGGGGAACAGCATAGATCTTGTGCTGCACCAGGTGCACCGGGACTGAATCTGGGATCAGCTATTTTTAGTTACACAGTATTTGTGTTAGATGGTCCTTGGCTTCCTCAGACTCACTCGGCCCATTCTTATACTGTATAAATGCTCATCCTTGACTTTGTGATTTATCTGCATAAAATTAGTCTCCTTTCTGGATAGCCTTTTGTCTCTGCTGTAAAACAAAATCCTCCCAAGGCTGTAACTCCTGAACATCAGAGACAGCAATAAAATGACATTATTGATCAATAAAATCAAAACATGGTTCACTGCCTTCTTCATCCAACACTGAGAGCATAGAAGAAACCAACCTAGCCCGCTTCTATTCCCCCCTTCACAATGCAAGACTCTTTAATGACAAATTCCCTTGTTAGAAATGCAACAGACATTTTTCTCTCTTCTCTTCCTTTCTAACTTTTGATGAATAGGGAGGTTTTAACATTAGAGAACTATTAAGCATTCAGTCCTTCCTTTGCAGTTTGAAATGTTTTACTCCAGGAAAAACTGTACCATATGACATTCACGGCAATGCAGTCTGGTTTTTCATGCGTGTGCACTGCTGCTGGTACATTTTCTAAGGGATGGATACACCAACCCTGTAAAGTAGACAAGAATTATAACGCCACATTATGGGGAAAGGCCTCGTCTAAGAGTCTTCTTACCTGGGATATCTTTCTTAGGAGGATTTTAAACAGGCTGGATGTTTTTGCAACAGGTTTTGCAAATGTGAAATGGATAAGATTCATTTATTCCTACCTGAAAGTAAGTACTACTGAATGAAGTGGGACTTCCAGGTTTGTAGGTGTGGGATTTTCCTAGGTGTTCCTAGGATTAGGATGGCTGCACTAAGATTTTCTGGAACTCTGAATATACTTAAATATAGAATAGTCAGAACTGAAGATTGCAAGGTCACTTTGATATTGGCAAAGTTCAGAGCATATCATAGTGTGACAAGTAGTAGCCATTCATGCTTCATTCTTCCCATCACCTCTCAGGGTTCTGTGGCAAAATGGCACAGATAACTCATTTTCATAGGAGACATGTATTGACAGAAAGGGTCTCTTAAAATATACTGCTCTCACAACAGTGCATGTTCAGTAGAACTTAATCCACAGCTTTCCTAATCTCTCTGGGAGAATAAGAGGATTACTGGTAGATTAGTTGAGACATCTTACATCTCTGTTTTTTTTTAAACTCAGCTATTCTTAAAGACTTAAAGATTTAACATCTGGTTACAATGACAGCTACCGATCTGTTCCTTCTCTGCCCCACTAGGAAAAACCTGGAATATAGAAACTTGCATGACATTTAGATCACTATTTCATTTTTAACATGGTGGCTGGGATTGCCCAGTCAGTCATCATGAAATGACAACCTTGAAGTGAATTTAGTGATCCCAACGAACAGCATTAAAAAGGGATAACATTGCTCTGAATTGGCGTTGTGATGTCATCATATAGCCAAATGTGATTGGTTATATGACACAATGAATAATGTGTATTGGATGCACAATGCCGGATTATCCAAACCACATACCCAGGAAGAATAATAGAATGTTGGTCCAACCCCTGCCATGCATGAATACACAATTACAGCACTTCTGAAAGATGCCCATCCAGAAGAACTGTGGATGGTGCTATAGGAACTGCTGAGATGGCAGCAAAAGGATTGTGACCAAAATGGAAGTGGGGGATTGCATAATTTTAGGTGACATTTTCTTAAAACATCCCTCCTGCCTAATAACCTTCTATACATTGAAAACATTTGCCAAGATTCAGCTCAGTCTCATAGGTAGTCATATTTCTCAGAGAAAATTGCAGTGGAGCCAATGGTATTTCTTCCTAAATTACAGGGGCATCTGGCAGCTTCCTTATCAGTGAAGTAATGAATCTGCTCTGGGTTTTAGTCCAAACTTTTAAGAAGGGATCCAAACCTTATCTTCAAAACATATTCAACACTTTGGATAGCACCTTGAAAGTTCACACTAAAACCTATGGCAGATTCATTGCCCCATTGTTGTGGAAGCCAACCACTGCCACCACTATAGCATGTTAGAGTTAATTAGGAAAGCCAACAAGTCCTGTCATTGCTAGGATTTTATTCATTGGTAAGACAGCATGTCAAACATTCCTCCTCCACTTCTCTGCTCCATCAGAGTTTTCAGCACAAGCACAAGACCAGTGCTCAACCTCAGGAAAATGGAGCCATTGATGCAGTAAGGGAAATGCAGCAAAAAATAGGTATAGTATATGAATGCTTGGCTATTCTAAATGAACTGAAGTCTCCAGGCCCAACCTCAAAAAAGGGGAAAAAGAAGATTCAAAGAATCACTTCCCAATTAGTCTTCAATACCATGAAAGAAAAGATCCAAGAGCAGATCATGGAATAGACAGTCTGCAAGCACTTGGAAAGCAATTCCATGATCATTAAAAGTCAAAACTGGTTTCTCAAATACAAGTCATGCCAGACTAATTTTATCTTTTTTTTAATGGAGTTACAAGCTTGGTAGATGACTAGAATGCTTAGATGTAGCAAATCTTAATTTTTGAAAACCTTTTGACAATGTCTTCCATGATAGCACTGAAAAAAAGCTATTACATGTGGGATAGACAATGGATTTGTAGTTGGTTGAAAGGTTGCTCACCAATGGCTTCTCTTCTTCCTGGAGAGAAGTGACTAATGGAGTGCCATAGGATTCTGTCTGGGCCCAGTGCTATTCAACATCTTCAACATGCTTATCAAATTTGCAGATGACACCAAATTAGGAGGTGTAGCTAATACTAGAGAACAGGATAAAAATTCAAGATGACTTCACTAGATTAGAAACTGGGCCAAAACTAACAACATGAATTTCAACAGGTAGAAATGTAGGAAACTACACTTGGGTAGTAAAAATGAAAGGTAGAGATAAAGGATGGGTGACATCTGGCTTGACAGCAGTACATGTGAAAAGGATCCAGGAGTCTTAGTGAACGACAGGCTGAACATAAGTCAGCAGTGTGATGCTGCAGCTAAAAATGCCAATGCAATTCTACGCTACATCAATACAAATATAGACCTGAAACAGATGGGCCAACAGGGATGCTGTTGGGCCACATTTGGAGCATGGCATTTTTATTGCGTACATCCTGAACATGGCTGGAACCTGCCCTTAGCCTGTTCCAAGGGAAAAGAACTGGGCCAATAAGGAGCAGTAAAAACATAAGCACTTATCATACACAGAGATCTCTAGTCAACTGGCAGCTTTCAAGCATTCATTTGACTACTTGTATCCTAAATCATTCTCTGCTTGTCCAGTTAACAATATTTCCAATGTCTTTCTTTACAGCCAAGTTAAAGGCCAAACATTCATGAGAACAGTGGATGACATAAGTTGGGGCTTGTAAATAAATGATCTTGGAACTCCTGGAGATTTTTCATTGCATAAATATCTCTTGACTTTTTCATTGTTTGGATAAATGAATACAAGGTGAGAGCTTCTGAGAGCCTGCTGATTAAAATGCCCTTTATTGTTAAAAGCATAATTAAATAATACTTGGATTTATCTCTCTCTTCCGGGAGATTGGGCTCCTAAAGAAATTAGAATCTCAGCCGACACGGTCAGAAAGTCATCCAGTTAATAATACATTTTAATTATCATCTCTTCATCTCATGCACATGTACAAGATTTTGTGTTACTTTTTTATCTCCCGATTTTTTAAAAAATGGAGCCACAGGCTAAGTTTGGAAGCTTCTTTTTCTTCCAAATTGCCTGGCTGTCCGTTAAACATGTGTGTGTTTTAGAAAAATGACATTATATTATAGGATGCTTGCTGTTCTAAAGGGCTTGTCAATCTGTTCCATATTACATATGCTTGACGCTTGTTCCCTAATTAAGAGTGGCATTTCAGTCCAGGACATCCATAATGTAAATACAGTGCACCATCATCAATGCAGCTTTCAGCATATGCTGAAAGCCATGCACCGGAAAAAGCAGTGGTGGGCGTGAGAGTATGATGTGCCCAAGGAAACCCAGTGAGTTTCCATGGCTGGGGGGGGGGGGGGGTCTGAATCCTAGTTTCCAGAAATGTAGTTCAATTATCAAACCACTACACCATGCTGGAAACTATTAATTACTGCTAGCTATATTTAGGATATCCGAAATGTCATGCCATGTCTTCCAGCAGTTTGAAGGTGAATATAGGATCACACTTGGATGTTTGTATTTTTTGTACTCCATCATGTCCCTAATATAGGGAAGAAATAAGAGCAATAGCCAATGAACAAAATTATATTTAATAGTTTAGGGTACAGGAGAGAGCACAAATAATTTTACAATGAATTTTAGAAGTACAGAATGGGCCAGGGAAGCAACCTTGAAAGATCACTCTCTCTTTTGGTGTTGCTCCTTCTCTTTTCTGACCTAGACTTGTTATACAGTATTCTCAATAAATATGAATGTTAGACTTGAATACATAAGACAGGAAAGTTGTCTTAATAGACTCTTCTGATAGTAATGGGAACGCATGTTGGATATCAGGTGCCACAGGAAGCTATATTATCCATGGTCTTTCACAGCTCTGGTTGAAGAAACTTTAAGGCTACCACATTTGTCTGCTTTGAAATTCAATGTTTAACACAATGCGCACAATTTGAAAGTTCTTGTGTTGATCAAGCCTAGATGACTTTTGATTTGTTGAATCAAACCCGGATTCCTCACCATGTATGACAGTTCAGTAATCTTGAAACAAGTAACTCCTAGCCTTCCCGATGTTAATGGACTCCAAATTCCATCAGCGACAGCCTGTGTTTAGTGTGTATCTATCCTAAGTCCAAGAGTCAGCCAAGATTCTGTAGCTAAAGAACAGACCCAATTCATATTGAGCTGTCCAGGACCTCCTTCAAAAAAGTTATTTGGGGTGCCACATCATGTGTATGTTTTTGTTTGTTGCTGTTATTTTCTGTCAACTTCAACTTTCGATGGAGACCTCTAAGGGCTCTGGTCATCAATACTCTGCTCAAAAAGTACCTTTTGGTACTTCTTAAAATGTCCATTATGTGAATATTAATATTTTAACCTTATTTCTCTTGTTTGTCAGAGTCATTTTTTCTTAACAGCTCCTTTCTCCTCCCCTCTAGATAAACCAATGTATGACTTTGCTCCTTTAGGAACTAATAAGGATAGATCCGAAACACATTGACCCTGGGCTTCTTTCTTTCACCAGACATGGACATTAAAAGTGCTTTGGAAACCTTTCCAGCAAAATCACTTTGGCTTTTACACTTGGCTGCATGGAAGATCATTCAGAAAGGGGTTTATTTAGCCTGTGCTTAGACATTCTTGACAGTAAGCTGCCCCGCCTCCAAAAGTAAAGTGAGGTTCAGATTCCCTTTACCACCTGCTGATGTGAGGATTTATTTGAATAACTCAGCTGTCCAGGTTCTTAGTGGGAGTTAGATTGCCCCAAATCTTACAGTATGCATAAGGAATAACTTAAGCTGAATCCGCCCAAATCTTTATCCAACTCAGTGTTACTCATGCATTATTTGGCTCTTGTGTGCAAAAATGAGGTTTTACCTTTCAGTCACTGTAAAAGGTGGGAACCTTGCGTTTCTGCCTCTAAAACTGCTGCAAATGCATCTGAAAGCACAGTGTGCAGATGCTGCTACTGAGGATGGGTGGAAATCTTCTTTCCATTGTGGTTTTGTTTGGTATATATAGCTTGCATTTGAAAAGGATTTCCCCACATTTTCAGTTTCCTTATATTTTACTTGATTATTTGTGTCTATGTATTTAGAATAATAGAATCTTAGAGCTGTCAGGGACCACACAGGCCAGCTAGTTCATTTAAACACTCCTGAAAGA
>NC_056529.1:12560414-12633444 GCF_019175285.1 Sceloporus undulatus | reverse complement strand
TGCCCACCCAACCTCTTTTTAAAGGTCTCAAAAGATGGGGAGTCCACCACTCTCGGCAATTCATTTCCCTGTTGAACAGCTCTTACAATTGAAAAAAATAAGTTTTCCCCATTGTTTTAGTGGAATCTTTTTTCTTGTAATTGGAATCCTTTACTTTGTATTCTAGTCTCTGGAGCAACAGAAAACAAGTTTGCTCCATCTTCTGCATGATAGAATTGAAAGATGTAGCTGTGCTAGTTTGGAAAAATAAGTATGCAAAGGTATCTTGAAAGAAAGACGCTGGAAGCATGAGCCTTGATAGACTTGAGTCTATTTCCTCAGATGCATGAAGCTTACAGTTGTAAACCACTTAGACACTGCTAGTTTGGTATGAAGTGGTATGTAAATGAAGCTGTTTGTTTGAGTGGAAGGTCCAGGGACTGACCATATAGGCCTTACTTATCTTCTACATGACACCCCTTCAGATATTTAAAACCAAGATTAAAGATAGCTGTCACATCACTTCTCAGTCTTTTCTTTTCCAAACTTATTTGAGCCAGTGTGATCTAGTGGTCTGAGTGTTGGATCAGGATTCCAGGAGATCAGGGTTTGGATCAGAACTGGAAACCCATTGGGGCTGCATCCACACTGCAGAAATAATCCAGTTTGACACCACTTTAACTCCTGTGGCTCAATGCTATAGAATTCTGAGAACTGTAGTTTTGTGAGACATTTAGCATTGTTAGAGAGCTTTGGTGCCACAACAAACTACAGATCCCAGAACTTCTTAGCATGGAGCCACAGTAGTTAAAATGGTGTCAAACTGGATTATTTCTTCTATGTGGATGCAGCCTGGGTGACCTTGAGGAAATCACACCCACTGAGCTGTACAGAAAGCAATAACAAATGTACTTTGAACAAATCTTGCAAGAAACCCCCATAGTGGGTTTGTCTTAGGGTCGCTATAAGTCAAAAACAACTTGATGGCACACAACAACTTTTCTAAGGGTGAAGGAGGGGGATACAAGTGAAATCTGAAAGTCTACATCAATTAATTACTTATTTTTGCTAAAAGAGATGATGCAGAAAGGAAACTAGGTGCTTCACACAGGGATTTAATAAATCTGTGCCTGTTACTGGAACATAGTCAAAACCAAACAGAGGAGCTAATGCAATAGACTTGCAAATGGAAGCTTGAAATCATATTTTAATTATTCTTGGCTATTCTTTCAACTTCCTTTTCAAATATTACATTTTAACTTCTGTTTCGTGCATGATTAATCTTAATACTGATTAATTTGAAAAGAAACCTCTGATGTCAGTACCACTCCCACATATCCTCCCGATGGGAAAATGTGCTGCTGTTACAAATATTAAGTGGTCATGTTGCACTCAGGTTTCTATAGCATAGGAAGAAAAAAGAAGCATAGTGATGGAAGAATTAATTTATTACAACTCCGGGAAATAGCAGTAGAGGATTGTAGTGGCAGCACTGGCATCTTCTAAATGATTACAGCAGTTTCCCTTTCTTTGACCAATAGTCAGGACAGATGATACTCCTGTTGCATGCTGAGGTTTGTAGTTCAGTGAGGCCTAAGAGCTCTCTGGCTGAGAATTCTAAATGCTTCTCTCTCAATTGCAAAATCCAGAATGCAAGAGGAGGCAGCCAGAGCAGTTAAAGTGCAATAGCAGTGCTGTAAGAATGTAGTGTGGTAATCTAGTTATACTCCAAAGGGGAAAGATAAACATTTGCTATTTATTGTTGAATGGTCAGATTATATTACTGTTGTAGATCCTCATGGATATGTATTTTGTAAATGCCAGTGTCAAGAAAATGTATTTTTGAAAACACGGGTTGAGCATATTAATGAAATATTGTGGTCTGACAAGTGTTGGACAAGACTCTGGAAGACCAGGGTCACACACTCTCATTCTCAGAGGAAAGCCTCTGTAAATAAATGTCACTAAGAAGAGACTATGGCCCTATACAGACCAAAAAAATGCCGACCTGTGGGCGGGGTAAGGACTGAGCGTCTGCACACCTGAAGCCCTACCACCACTGGCAAGGTACCATTATGGTGCGTGCCGGTCTATATGGCATGCACCATGATGATGCACCTCCAGTGCAGCAGCCAAATAGCGCAGCATGGAAGGTGTGTCATCTGCGCTTATGGTGCCCCTTCCAGGGAGTAAGAAGATGTCACTTTTCACGGCTTCTTTTTGCTCCCTCCAGAGGAGGTTGTTGCGGCCTCCATCTGGGGCAAGAAGGGGTGGTGTCCTGCCGCTCATATATACATCCCTCAAGATTGGGTGTCTATAAATCTTTGCAGTTTGGGACATTCTGCACAAGATCTGAATAAGGCTTTCATGCACACAGAAAACAGCATTCCCCTGCACAGAACATGCTGATTTCTGCACAAAAATATGTGAATTTTGCATAGGATAAGTGCCAAACAGTAAATAGTCTTTGACAATTCCACTGGAACATATGTAGTTACAATATTCTAAAGTAAAAACTTTTTGAAATGAAATAAGAGTGGTTGACTTTAATTTCTACCAAAATGCCCAATTGAGAGCCACACTATTACTCTGCTCCATCTTTGCTGGCAAGAGTGAAAAGCTTTTCTATAAAAATCTTATTCTTTTATTACTGGGAGCTGCCACTAATAGGAACGTTGCAAAGTTTTGGAAAACCATCTCATGAAGGGCTTGGTGCGACAAGTCTGATCTACTGCCCTATCTGAAAAATTGCCATCTATGACCATCTAGGAGAGAGATAAAGGATGATAGCTTAATAGAAATCACAATTTCCTTCTACAGGAGAGATCTGACTTCAAAAGATGGACTGCCAATAAATCAGAACTTTTTGACACCATGATTTACAGCTGGAAAGGAGGCCAATGAGCTTTGTCTGGGCTTGATGTAAAATGTTAGGTTGAAGACCTGTAAGACTGTGATAACTGGTTGTATTAATTTAACTAATTTTGTGGGGAGAAAGGATGCATTGTTGTTTGTAGATCTGCTTAACAATCTAAACAATAAAAGCAATGAAAAACACTGCAGAGTGTTTTAAAGACTTTCTGGCAGTGGGCTGAAATCACTGTCTTCATTCAAGAACAAAATTAATAATAATAATATAATAATATAATTTATTTATATACCGCTATTCCAAAGATCATAGTGGTGAACAGCAAATAAATACAACAATTAAAATATCACAGACCCCAGCACCCCCGACTTACACAATATCATATCACAATAAAACAGTTAATACTTAAAAACAATTAAAACCATACAAACAACCCCATACAAATGGCTGAATAGATGGAATCCACCAATTACATCGCCAGGGGAAAAAAGATACCAACAGGCTCATGGGGGAAAAGCCTGGCGGAATAAGAAGGTATTCAGATTCCTCTTAAAACCATCAAGGGTGGTAACTGTACGGAGCTCATGGGGGAGAGAGTTCCAGAGCTGAGGGGCCGAGACTGAAAATGCCCTCTGAGATGAGTTATAATGAGCATCTGGAACTCTTAAAAGATGTTTCCCACCTGACCTGAGAGTGCGGGGCAGATAATGAAAACTGCGTCCCTACTTGAGATGCTAGTGAGCTCTGTCTGAGACGACATAAGAACTAGGAATTCCTATAGGCAGCTGGAAAAATAACCAATTCTCCCTGAACCTTTTGGAGGCTTCTATGGGATGCAGACCATCTTTCCTTCCACCTCCGTGTTGTATGTAGTCTCGACTCCTTGTAATGAAATGGGAAGAAAGAACAGAACAGTGGCAGAAATATATTTATTTATTTATTTACAGCTCTGCATTCTGGTTGCTATTTAAAAATTGTTCTTCAAAAATAGTTATGAGATATCAGACCTCTTCCTCCCCCTCCCAGCTGAATGATATCCTTTTCTGGCTTCCTTTGAAATCAATACTGTCCAAATACACAGGGAATGTTAGCTTTGCACTGCAGGTTCCTTTCTGAAATTACAGATGGTGCGTGTTATATCTGGACTGTGATAAAAACCACGATAAAGGACATTTGATGCCAAGAGTCTCTTTTGTTAGCTTTGACAAATGGTCCAATCGGCTCTTTTCAATAATGACGGCATGCATGAGAAAGTTGAACATTTTAAGATCACTTATAGTGAATTATATAAGTGGAGGCTATTGGGCCATTAATCAAAAAGGAAACGCCAGGCGTCCACGCAGTAATATCTTTAGGCTGGTCTTTCTCGTCCTCTGCTATTTTTATGTGTTATAAAGAAGGATCTTTTTTTGGTTGCAGTAATGATTGATGGGTCAAATTGGATTTTTTTTTTTGTGGTGGGGGAGACAAGGGTATCATGGGGATTCCTTTTTTGTGTTGTGTTTTACCTTCGGGTGAGAAATCGAGGTCTGTTTCCCCAGTAGAGGACACTCTGCTCCTGCAATTTTGTCTGCCAGCCATGGAAATAAATCAAGCGAGATATGATTTTTGTTTTTGGGATTCTGTATGGACACCATGACTGACACAACAAGTGTGTGTGTGTGTGTGTGTGTGTGTGTGTTGGAAGGGGTGGATGTGTTGATGATGGTGGAGGAGGAAAGGAGAAGGCTCTTTGGCATTGTTTATGCGTCTCTGAAAGCAAATCTAAGTGCTTTGAACCACTGGCTGAGGCGATCTCTGCAAGGTTTCATTACAATGCATAATTGTATTTGTACCCTTCAAAAGGGTCGCCTAAGTGTTTCCTTCTGCTTTTCACAACTTCATTGCATGACAATCTTTGTAATTAAATAACTGATTGGAAAAGAAAACACCAGATAATTTGGTCCCCCCCCCCCTTTTTTTTTAAAACGTGATTTAGCCTAGATATATTCAAGTGGCTACACAAAAACATTCTGATTTTCCTTTTTTCTTTCTCTCCCCTTCCCCCCCCCCCCCCGTCTCTCTTTGTTAACATTTTTTCAAGGAGGCTGCTTGACTTTATCTGTAGCTAAATGAAAAGGCGTGTTTTGTGCAGAAAACAATGCTTGCTGGTAATCCTATTCATTTCTTCTGGCTTTGCTGTCAATTGTAAACAAATGCATGTCCACACCTGTGTGTGTGTACCTATGTGCACATGCAAAACCTTTGATTTGATAGTTTCCTCAGTTATAAATGAGGAAAGTGACCCAGAAATCTCTGATGTAATGAACGTTTATATGATACCACAGTGAGTGTCACCACCAAGGACCAAGCCAAGAAACAGGCACATATAGTTCTTGCCATGTCTACTGCTAAGCAAGCTCTCCTCTCACCAATAACCAAGCTCTGGAGTATTTCTCAGAACAGTTTATTGAAGAAAATAAGACAGCATAAGAGGCAGTAATGGGTTTGGAATACTGTCTTCTCTGAAGCACAACGAGTAACACACCTCTTTAGACAGTTCTTTTGGGGGACCCACCACCACAGTCCAACCACATCTATCATTGCTCAGTTTAATTCAGACGTTCCTACCAAGGCAAATTTCCCATCATCACGTTGTTTGTCCTATTATTATTATTATTATTATTATTATTATTATTATTATTATTATTATTTACCATGTTGTTTGCACTATAAATCCCAAACATCTCATTCTTTCACACAGTCTGTTTTCCGTTTTCGCACCCCTCCGAGACAGGATATCCTCCAGATGGCTAGAACTATAAACATGTCTCTCTTCTCATAGCGATAGCACCCCACCTCAATGACTCACAAATAATCCAGTGTCTTAACCTGCCCTGGATTGACTGTCAGTTTGCCTTAGCGCACACAATAATCCTTTTTACACACTCTGTAAAACAATTTAACATTGATCTGCTAAGAAACATTATCATAACATATATCCTCAATCCCGCTCATATCATGGAGTTGACCCTTTGTCATGTTTATAATATATAGGCAGGCATTGATTCCTTCTAACATTTAAAAGTAAGTTAATCCATCAGTTTACTATAACATCAATTCACCACTATAATCCACCAAAGCAAATAATATCCTTAAAACAATTAATTCCCAAGCACACTAGGTAACAACTGGGTTGAGCACTGGGCATCCTAATAAATATACATCATAATAACAGGTAAGATATACTGTAGTGAGTTGGTGCTAGTACACATCCTTGCCTTACACCATTAAAAGTAGGGATGGATCTTGTTGTATTTCCATGGCTGTTGCATCTTACTACTAGATAATGAGTATGGCAGCTGTTAACCATATGAACATTTACAGAATTAAACATTAAATAAAATAACATACTTTATGGAGTTAGAAAAGTGAGAAATAAGGGAAGATGTTAGCTGAGAAAGATGACAAACAAACAGTAGAAAATAAGAAGAATCAATTAGGGGCAATAAATGGAGATCAAATTAAATAATTTAGAAATTCAATAGGGTGGTGTTTGTGTGTTACATGCCTTCAAGTCATTTCCACATTATAGAGACCCTAAGGTGAACCCTATCATGGGGTTTTCTTGGCCAGATTTGTTCAGAGGAGGTTTGCCATTGCCTTCCCCAAAGGCTGAGAACATGTGAATTGCCCAAGGTTACCCAGTGGGCTTCATGGACAAGCTGGGAATCGAACCCTGGTCTCCAGATTCATAGTCCAACACTCAAACCACTACACCATGCTGGCTTAGATGGGAAGTATTAAGCTAATTCAAATAAACCAGATTGCATTGCAGTATATTACATAAACCCTTGAAGAAATGTCAAGCATTGTGCTAAGCACTTTTCCATCCTAAGGGGGGAAAGTTGTTATTATGAATAATTATGTTTGTGTATTTTTTGTGTCTTTTGCACTTTTATGTTTTTATATGTTTTAGTTGTAATATATGCATGGTTTAATAAAATTTTTAATAAAAGCCCACAATTAAACTATGAACAATATTAAAGCATTTTAAAGAGGGTAAAAAGCAGTTTAAAAACAGTACAATTTAAAACAACACATTACCATCTAAAAAAGCTCTTTCATTTAAAACCTTTAACCTGTTGGAATAAAAATGTTCTTAGCCAATGATAGAAGGACAGACAGGAAAGAGGCATTCAGGCCTCCTTAAGGAAGAAGTTCCACATCTTGAGAGCAGCCACCAAGCAGGCCCTACTTCACTTCCCAACCCATCACACCTATGAACTTGCTGTAAATTTAAAAAGGGACATTTTTCCAGACTTATCACCTACATGTCTGTTTTTATACCTAGATCAGCCTTGACCAGAGATAATTTTTCAAAGCTGGTTCACAAGTGGTACAGAATCCTATTATCTTATCACAGATGGTAAAATCCATGTCGCCTTATGCTGGAGGGGATGCCCTGTCCCAGTCCCAGGGACATATAACTATATGTGGATCGACTGCTCCAAAATTAATTCCTTTTGGCATGACATGCTCACTCAGATTGCTTTAATTACTAAACAAACAAACAAAAATCAACTTCTGCCCAGCTTTATTGCTACTTTCAATCTATACTATGGGCAATAAACATTTAAAGCACAGAATGCTGATTAGTTTTTTTTCTTGACAGCAGTTTGACTTGAAGTTGTTAAAGCTTGAACGACAGGACTTGTGTTCCTAGATAATTGGTGGAAAAGAGTTTGGGACCAATGGCTGATGGAGAAGCCATAGGGCAACACTGTCCATAGGGCTGATGGAGAAGCCATCGGATAAAATGAAATGTAATTTAGAGCCGATGCAGACCAGCACAATATGCCGGCTTCCTGGCAGTGTGGGGATGTGGCACAACATATGCCTTGCTGCTGTTGTGAATTTGGCATCACACCGCCCCACTACCCACATAGAGGCAGCTGTATAATGCTCTGGCAGTGTGGTGCTTAGATGCCACACACAGCAGGAGCACCAAGAAGCCACAGTGGTGGCGAAAAAGGTGTCATTTTTCCAGCGCAAAAAAGGAGCAGCATTTTGCGCCTTGTTTTTGTGCCAGAAAAAAAGCCAGAGTGGGGCTGCGCATTCAGTTGCCGAGGCCGCCCATCCACTCTTTCAGGGGTGGTGCCAGTCTGTTTCAGCCCCTAGTACAACAAAACCAAGAATCCTTTAATGAAAAATGGCTTCCCTCTATTGATTTTGTTAACACACATTATATAACTGTGCACCCACTATCTTGCCGTTTGTCATTATGGTCTGATTTTATCAAACAATTCAGTCTGTATAGGATTATATATGTGTAGCACTATTGTATGTCCACTTTTATAACTGTAATATTCTGTTTGCCATCTTTTATTGTTTTCTTTATTGTATAATTTTAATAAATTTAATATTAAAAAGTGACTCTCCAGAGGATTTCAGGATGCCCACCCTACTAACAATGCCAGGAGTTGAACCCAAGATGAACTACATACAAAGTATGTGCTCTGTCACTGAATTATAGCCTTTCCTCACATCCCTAAAGCCTATTACAGAGGACACTGAATGTAGTACATTATGGCATGTTAGAAATTCTTTCTGTCAACCAGGGAGGCAATGCAGCTGGAGTCATTAATTTAATCTTTGCTAATGGGGCACTGTGGAAAGCAACATCTGAAACAATGATTGGCAAGGATCCCAACATTTGTGGCAATAGTATTTTAAAATCGCTTAACATATTTCCTGCGATTAGCACCTTGACTTGGGGAAAAGCGATCGAGTTAGGTTTCGATATGAGAAGGGCCCTGCTATCAATTGTTGAGCAATTTCAACTTCTGAGCCCATGAGATCTGTAATAACAGGCAAGTGCAAGGCAACCTCAGAGCCTACATGCCTTGATGTGAACTTTGGCATTATCAACAAAGTGCAGATGGAGCAGTGGGCCCTGGTTGCATTCCAAGAGGGCTGCTCTTTTGCTGCGAGAGCTTATGTTTCTTGGCATCTCTGGTGAGACTAAAGCCTTGGCAAAGCTGTAGTTTGTCTACCAGGTGGGCATTCCCAAGTTCCCCCTGTAATTGCCAGTGCTCACATTTTCACTTAGGCAAAAAATGTCAACCTGACAAGTGCTTGCAAAGCTACAAGAGTAAGCTCACCTCTATGATGTAAAGGGTCAGACAAGATCGGACAAAGGCGATTTATGATTAACTCTCCCCACCTCTTTTAGTTCTTTAGTTCGAAGCAGCTATGGAGCAGGGGCATTTGCAGAAGCTGGAGATGCTACTTTTTTTTGGAACTACAGCTCACAGAATCCAGGCTAAAATCCTGATGATGCACCTCATTGATGTAACTTCATTGGTGTAGGTGCTGGAAGCAGGGAAGACAGGCCATGCAAGCAGTGGTCATGAAGAAATGAAGAAATAGCCTGATTAGAGGTGGCAGATTTTGTCTGATTTATCTTCCTACTACAATATAACCCTGGAAAATGGGCAACCACCAATGTAATGCTCCAGGAGGCCATGAAGTCACTGTTGTTGTTTGCTGTGTGTCTTTAAATAGTTTCCAACTTATGGTTTTCCTGAGGTGACCCTACGTGGCTTTCATGGGAAGATTTGTCCAGATGAGGCTGAGAGAGTGTGACCTGCCCAAGGTGAGTTTTATGGTGGAGCTGGGATTTCCATTGTTGAACAGGGATTTGGTCCCAAGAGTCATAGTCCAATATTTAAACTGCTAAACCATGTTGGCTAATCTCACTGCACTATTCAAAATAAGGTTGGCAAGACAGTGCCAGTGGAAAACAAAATCAAGAGTGAAATTTGATCTGATTTGCTTTAGGATCGTCCAACCCTGCTTGCCTTCCATCCATTTGCCCTAATACACCTCCTTCTTTAAAGGTTTTTAAACAGAGTCTGGATGGCCATGTATTGGGGCTGCTTTGATTGTGTATTCCTGTATGGCAGGAGGTTGGATTGGATGGCCCTTGAGGACTCTTCCAACTCTATGATTCTATGATCTTTTTGGACATTAACTGTGTTCATGCAGCTATTTTTGAGTCTCTCTGTTATCTTCACTCCTTCCCAAAGGCTAGAGGCTCCCAAGAGAATGCCATCACCTTTTATGAACACTTTTGTCAAAAGCGATATTGCTTACATATTGCTAGGAGAACTGATAGCACGAATCTAAGTGCTTGTCATATAAATTACACTGAATATTTCTGACAGCAGACCAACAGTGTCTACATCATGAGTAATAGGAAAACCAGCTCCGAGGAACGTGCGGTGGTCGTTATTTTGAGCTGAGAAATGTGAACTTTATTTTTCCCTCCTTCGTGGAGAATGGCTGAAGTCCAATAGCTGTGACCTTCTTCTGTCTCAGGAGCTTTGAAATTTTGATAACCCTGTAGGTTTTTCAGCTGTCTTTTTGGCCCTAAAATAAGGCCAGGTGTTTCAAAAACACAGAGGTGTTACTCATCATAAGGGTGACCACCTTTTCTGTGGCATGGCTCTGCACAGAGAGAAATTCATTAGATGCAGTTTTCCCCTGTGTATCCATACTGTGGAAAACTCTTTTTTTGCTGAACTTCCATTTGGCATACAGACATCAGAGACAAAAGTAAAGGAGGTGATATTTTTGGAACAGCTTTTTCCCCCACACATGCATGCACACATGTGCACACATACCCACACTCACTAAATGGAGGCCAGGGTACAAGAGAAGCAGCAATTTATGATACCTGCCTCCTCATAGTATGCTATTTTATCTATTATTTTATGTATTTATTGGCTGCATTCATACAGTGGCCCTTTGTTTTTGCTGGGGTTCGGTTCCAGGACCCCCTGTGGATGCCAAACTCTGTGGATGCTCAACTCCCATTAAATACAGTGGCATATTAAAATGGTTTACCTTACACAGAATGCTATCCCCTACATAAAATGGCAAAAGCAAAGTTTTTGCATGGATGGTTGACTCTGTGGAGTGAAGGAGGTCTGTACTGCTGTAGATACAGAGTGCCAGCTGTATCTTGCTATTCCTCCAGAGAGATGGTATATATTGCTCTCCCTCTCTTTATCTTCACAATAATCTTCTGAGGCAATCCATGCTGAAAGAGGATGACTAGTTTAAAGTCACTCAATGTGACAGAAGATTATTGAAACTAAAAACCAGACCCCGCATGTCTCAATCCAGTATTCAAGCCATTGCATTGCTCTATGTTCTCTGAAATGATGCTACGGTTTAATGAACCATTGTTCTGTGTGAGGTATCCATTGTAAAGATGGCATCTAGAACCTTGTTACTCATGGTGGCAACCAATTTACTTCCTTAAAAATGTATGAGGGAAAACAAGAACACTGGAGCCAGCATTGCTTGTAATGGTGATCCCTTAGCCTCTCACCTTTCTCATTTTCTTCCACTGCTCTCAGATATCACTGAGCTCCCTCTGCTGCATGGATTTGCAGAGGGAAAATCATTTGGGGTTTTCAAATCAAATTGGAGATGATGAATTTGGAAAAGTGATAGTCATTGATAGCCTCATGATCTGGACTTTATCCCAAGGACACAAATGAAATTTGTTAAAAATAAAAAAAAAGTTGGTGAATTGTATGCTCTCAGAGCTACTTCATCACCAAATGCCTGGGAGACCAGAGAGTTTAGGCTGCTTTCAGGAAGGGTAGTGTTGTCATCTGCAAAGCTAATTCATCTCTCAGAGCAACAATGTCTTTGACATATATATAAGTTCTGCCTGAAATCTAGAAGATTGGACAGTCTAGAACAGATTGCATTTCCATCACCTTCCCCTCATTTCGACTGTTTTCCTTGAGGAACATGTCTTGATGTTCTTCTGCAGATGTGAACCTAGAGTTGTGCACAAAAAGGATATACCAAGTAGTGACTGAAGGATTTTGTGGGGAGTTTTCATGTATATAATTACAAGCAATAATTTGATTCCACTAAAACAAGGTTTTGACTTCTCTCTCATTATCTTGTATAATAGGTAATTTGCAAAGGAGGATTAAACAAGAACAAAATATATATATTACACAGCATTAATTGAAGTTGTGAGATGTCACTGGGAGCTGTTGCTTAATACAGATTTCCAGATTTTGACCATTTAAAAAGTTGTTTTTAAGGATATCCTTAATGAATTACTCATTGGTTTGTATCGCAGGCTAAATATGCACAGATAACCTTCACTCCCACCTTTCTGAGCTCCATAGCGACATATCGTGTAGAAGAAATTAATAGAGGAGACCACTGGAATTTGCCCCTCAGCTGTGCTTGTTGACTGGGTCTTCTGCACACAGCTTATTGAACAGTAGTTGTGTGCTGCTTTGTTCTGGCCATGTAGTTTGCACTCTGACCATGCAGACAAGAGAATAAAGGCTTCATCAGTATGGACACTTTTGCCATCGTGATCACACCCTGTGGCTCCTGATATTGTTTGGCCACTACTTGGCCAATATTTCAGTTGTCATCTGTGAAATGTTGGAGGGTATGGAAGTGGGTACTTTTTGTTGCCAACCTGTGGCAGATGTGCCAGGTGGCTCAGTGAGTCACCTATGCAGATAGCCACCTCGAAGCGGGAATGGAGAGCCAGATCCCATGAGGAAGATGGGGCAGCTCTGGGGCCAGGATACTCTGGGCTGCCCCTGGCCTGTGCAGACAGGGCCATGGTACTGTCCTATGGAATATTGGGATTTATACTTTGTTGTGGCATCAAAGCTCTTTGCCAGAGAAGATAGCACATAAAACTACAAATGCCAGAATTCCATTGCATTGACCCATGGCAGTTAAAGCAGTGTCAAACTGCATTCATTTTGCAGATGCAGTCTGGGCCTCAGTGAAAGTTTGAATCCAACCCACTTTTTCCCTTTGTTATATCACCTCTTTCCTTTTTACTATAATTGCATTCTTTTCTGTTCCAATATGAATATTTTTTCTCTAAAGTAAAAGGTTGCAATTAAATATATATCTCCTAGAGCTTTCTCCCTCAAAGGTCCCAATTTTTTAAATTACATTTTAAAATAAACATCTGTGGAAATGTAATAAAATGGGTTAGGATAACAGTAGATTTTTAGAAGCCATTTATTATAACATGTCACGTATGAGACACTGTTTTCAGGTATTTCGATTAAGAGTAGGGAAGCCAGAGTAATTTTAATACAAACAGTTTTATTCTGAATGGTTCATGAGTAACAGTAATTATTCCTTCCATGATAAAAGACGAGAAGCCTTAAGTTTGACAAGAGTAATATATAAGACACAGTGAGAGGAAAATTTGTGTGGATGGGGAGTAATCCAAAAGGCAGTGAATGGTTAGTAGTGTATCATACACACAGTCTAGAAAAGCGATTGCTAGGCCTGAATTTCAGAACAATGAGTTATTTGCAATTAATTCGTTCACTAATTAATTGCTTTTATCAGTAACAAGCTGGAATGGTGTTTCTTTACAAAAGAAAACTGTAAAGGAGCCCTGGTGACATAACGGAGCCCAGATGGTGCAATGGTTAAATGCCAGTCTTGCAGCCACAATGTTGTAAATTCAGTCCTAGAAGAAGGCTCCAAGGTCCATTCAGCCTTTCATCCTTTTGTAGGTTGGTAAAATGAGTACCCTGCTTGTTGGGGGCAATTGGCCAACACATTGTAAACCGTTTAGGGAGTGCTAGTTCACTGATAAGTGGTATAGAAATGTACTTGCTATTCCATTGAAGGCAATGGAAAACCATCTTTGAATATTATGTGTCTAAGAAAACCCTATAAAGGCCCTATTCAAACGGGCGCTATGAGGTGCCCCTGTCATGTGCGAGGGGTGGCGCTTTCAAATGCCCCTCGCCCCTCGCACGTGACGAGGGTGACAAAATGACCGTGCCCTGTACATAGGGGCGCTGTCATTTTGATGTGACAGACGCCTAGCATTCACATGTCTAGGCTTCTCTATGACGCCACAAGTGCGCCATTGGTGCCTTGCGACATCACAACGGTGCCAGAAAGAAGAAGCCGCTTTTTGCGGCTTCTTTTTGCTGCACGAGGGAGCTGTGCTGTTTGTCCGCTGCTGCTCCCTTGTGCAGCAAACTAGAGCGGCGGCAGACCACCCTTTTGGGCAGTCTGTATCCCGCCAAAGTTACCTTTAAACAGTAATCAGTTATAGCTTTTATGGGCCACAAAAGCCTCCAGTTATCATTATAGCTCCCTGATCTGTTAGTTACAGTTATAATTGCATTTTCCACAGTAACTCTTTACTTTCCTCTTTCTCCAAAGTAAATAATTAGTTTGTTTCAGTCGCTTTATAATAGACAAAACTCTGAACCAGGTAGAGGAATGATTTGCTGCCCTGTGTATCTGTGTCCCTTCAAATCTCAGAATCATCCTGAAGTTTTAGGAGGGCCCAGCTGCACTTTGAACAAATCTCACATCTGTCAAATCTGATTTGGGATTCCTCTGACTATGATGGACATTCCTTACCAATGTGAAGAGGAAGTTTTAGATTGCTGCTTTTAGATTGCTGCTAAGCCATTTGGGTGTCTAACCTTTTGTCATAATACTTCCAATGACAGAGTAACAAGGAACAGATGGTTATACTTACAGAAACCCTCTGTACACCAGATGGTCTGAACATCTGATATAACTAATGACCATGCTGTTAAAGATGAGTTTTTATTAAAGTGGACCATCAGAGAGGTTAGACCTTAGCCAAATATCTATGCCTATAAAATCAGTTTATGTGCCACTGAATTCTACATGAAAGTAGAAAAGACAAATGAAGCTTTCTCTCTGTCAAGTAGATGCTTCCCAGTCAGGTAGGGCTTTTTCTGTCACTCATAGTGCATCACTCGTAGTTCATCACTCATGGTTAGTACACACATGCATCAAATTGAGATGGCTGAATCATGGGATAACAGAATTAATTCTTTTTTTACAGTTTGGAGGTGGCAGGAAATTACATTGATGTATAATATTTGAGATATTACCGCCAAGGCAGAGTGTTGGACTGAATGACCCTTGTGGTCTCTTCCAACTCTACAATTCCATGAACCCAGGATTTCACATTTTTAATGCTCCATATGGGCCGGGAGTATGTATACTCCTGTATGTATAGTTTTGTTGTATGGACTCCTGGAAATTGTAGTTCCACTTTCTTGAATTATAGCCCTAGATATATCTTGCAGAGAACAACAACAACAACAACAACAACAACAACAACAGCAGCAGCAGCAGCTTCCTGTTCTTGTTCTTGTTCTTCATTATAACAATAAAACAAACCATAACCAACAGTATTCACATATGACAAAATCGACAAACTATCTAATACAACAAACAGTTTCTTTGACATAGGAGATTATCACATGGGCAAAAAAGATGGGAGCATAGTAGTATGCTCCCATCATTACTGTGCGATAATGCAATGATTATCACATGACGTTGCATAACGTTATGATTATCCTGTGATTCTGCCATGAAGGTATAATTATTTCTGTGCTGTTTCCTGGACAGAAAACGCTGTTAAGTCGAAGCCCAAGTTGATAGCTCGCAATAAACAAGTGAGTTTTAAAAGCCTCCCTAGATGGAACATTCTCTGCTTCCAAGAACAATCCTATAGATTTTGATGTGGTTGTACTATTGCCTTTCTCTGAACATGATTAGTCCTTGCTGGAGGCCTCAGCCTGTCCTTGCCCTCACTGGTAGGAGAGGAAGAGAGTAAAGACACAACAAAGGCAACCATAATGGTAGTACTTATCCTCTTTATGTTGTTGGTATATTTTTTTCTTCTTCCCCCAACATGAAAACTATAGTAAATAACTTTGAAGCAATAAACTAACCCATGTGGACCTTTAAAATTCAGGAAAGCAGAAAATATTCTCCACATATATATATATTTCAGTAAATTGCAGAGATGAAACCTCAGACTACCAGTGTGGGTACTGCCAGCGACCACTTAATGTCATCTTTAAAGAATAAAATGAATTATTCATTGCCATATAAAATAAAACAACGCAAGTGTTATTCGTAGCACTTAAATACTTAGCTTCCATAATCTTTCGATGTTCATGCTTCTTTTACTTATTAGTAAGAATACAGATGATATTACCGGAGATCTGTGGAGAAGTTAATTATGGGAAGTATTTGCCACCAGCCAGGTGAAAGAAAAGCAGAATAAATGAATACATTGTGAATAGCTTTACCAAAGATTGTTTGAACCACAGAATCATAGAGCTGCAAAGTCTTTTACCCAGTCACTCCCTCAGTGCAAGGGATTCAGAACTACAACATCCCTACTATATGTTTCTTCAGCCTCTGCTTGAAAATCTCCATCACAGAAGACCCTCTCATCATTTTAGGTAATTGGTTCCATTGTCAAAGAACTCCTAATGCCAAGATCTTGCTCCTAACTTAAAATCAAAACCTTGTTGTTGTTGTTAGCTGCCCTTGAGTTGGCCCTGACTCATTTCGACCCTGTGGCTGAGACATCTCCAAGCCCCACTATCCTCCACTGCTCTGCTCAGGTCCTGCAAATTCATACGTGCAACCTCTCTGATTGAGTCTATCCATCTGGAGTGCAGTCTTCTCTTTCTGCTGCTACATTTCCTAGTATTAAAATCTTTTCTGGTGAGTCACATCTTCTCATGATGTTACCAAAGTACAACAGCCTCAGTTTCATCATCTAGGCAGAGTTCAGGCTTGAACTGTTCCAGGTCCCTGGAATCTGGACCCATTCATTTGTCTTTTTCGCTGTCCATGGTATCTTCAGCACTCTTCTCCAGTATCACATCTCAACTGAATTTTCTTCTTATTCACTTACTTCACACTCCAGGTCTCACATCCAAACATAATAATGGGGAATACAATGGACTGGGCAATCCTAACTTTAGTACATAGTGGTATGTCTTTGCACTTTAGGACCTTGTCTAGTTCTTTCATAGCTGACCTTCCCATTCCTAGACTTATTATTTCTTGACTGCAATATTCATTCTGCTCAATGTTTGATCCAAGGTACAGGAAGTCTTTAACTATTTCAATTTCCTCATTATCTAAATTGGGTTTATGTAGCCCCTCTGTTGTCATTATTTTTGTTTTCTTTATGTTCAGCTATAATTCTGCCCTTCCACTGTTTTCCTTGACTTTCCTTAGTAATTGTTCCAAGTCTATGTTCTTTTCCCAGATCTATCTATGAATTGTTCCAGCTCTTTCTTCTCACTAACTCAAGATCTGCTATAGCCAGTGATGACTGGTGGCTTTCATGTAAAAGGATTGGTGAATCCACTCTGGGTTTTAGACTTAATTTTAACCAAGCTATTCAGTGTGCTGAACTTTATCTCTGATATAGCTCCAGCAGCTCAGTCGGCTCCTTTAAAATTCAGACCAAAATCCAAAATGGATTCACTGCCTCACATCAGAATTACTAGCCACCATTGGCTAGAACTGGTTTTACCTTCTAGGTAGCAGAAAAGAAATTGTCACTCTCTTCTTTGTGATAGCCCTTCAAAGATCTATAGCTTTAAAAACTTACCACACTTTGGTTTGGTTTGGATGTTGACTGGGTTCAGTTCTCCCCTGGCAGCACTACAAGACAAAATGGAAGTCTGGTGCTCAGTTGCACCTATGTTTCCTCCAACTTTTCACATTTCTAATCAAAGCAACTGTATGGACTTTTTGTATAATAAATCCTTTTGCAAGGACAGACGAATAGAATATTGGAAGGAAGACAGCTACAAACTGGAGTAGATGACACTGGCCAAGCTCCTACATCAAGTGGGTGGAATATAATGCTACATCCACATTGTTCTGTGTCCTCCTCTCACTCCCACAGCTGCCAAACCCCAAAAGCTGCTATTCAGATGATGAAAAAACAGTGCGTTTCAGCTTGGAAGAGGGGAACAAATGAGGGTACACTCACCAATGGAGTATACCCTCCTTTTCTTTCCCCTTAGAGTCCAGAATACCCATATTTTTATCCTCTGAATTGCATCCCCCCTCCTTTTCCTCCCCTCTGTTAAACAGCAAGAGCAGTGACCCCCCTTCTCCTGGAACACGATAGAAATCAGGTTTTGCATGTGGATGTTGTTGATGTGTGCCTTCAAGTTGTTCTTGACATTCAATGACTATCACAGATTTTTCTTGGCAAGAGTTGTCCAGAAGATATTTGCTTTTGCCTCCCTCTGAGGCTGTGAGACTGTGACTTGCCCAAGGTCACCCAGTGAGTTTCCATGGCCAAGTGGACATTCAAACCCTGTTCTCCAGAGTTGTTGTCCAATGATCAAACCATGTGCTAGAGAAGTCTAAAGATAGCTTCCTGTATTTAGTCCAGAAAGAGACACAAATATACGTAAACCACAGTTACACATGTCAGTCACTGGATGACACCCACTGTTTGAGATAGAAGAAAGTCTAATACTTTCACTTTGGACTGTACTATATGCTCTTCCCAAGCTGGGTAGTTTTTGCAGAAAGAAAAAAAGAAATGTCCCACAGGGAAATAATTCAGCACATTGCCTCCCCATATGACACTCCACTCATGTATATGTTTTAAGTCTCAGTGTAAAATAATAATAATAATAATAATAATAATAATAATAATAATAATAATGCAATGAGACATTATCTCTTGGTTGGCCCCAGATGTCTAGATGCTTGACTGATTTCTTCATCTTCCTTCCAACTAATTCTGACCACAGATTTTGCCAACAAGGTTAATTTTGTTCCATGGCAAAAACTATCCTGCTGACAAAATTTTAGCTTATGTTCAAGAGTGTCTTGTGAACAAAATGAATTGCATCAACTATATAAAATGCCTTTCCATCCAATATGTATAGACGTTCTGTCAACAAGATGAATGTGCTCCCCAGTAGAAGTATCTGTGTGGATGAAATGCATAATAACGTAATTACTTTGCAGGGGAAATGCTAACTTGCTTTAATAATTTTCTTCACAGCATAATGTTTGGTGATTTAGTGAGTCAAATGAACAAATTGTTTTATGGTCATCATGCAGATTCCACCACCACCATGCCCCCCCCCCCCCCCCGATTCTCTTGCTCCCTTCCCTTTGTGGAATAGGAATTGATGGGCAAATGATTTTTCAATTAAAATGTCTTTGCACAGACAAAATGGCCATGTTACTAACGCTTCCCAATAACAGCATGCCTGGGTGAGAGCCTAAAGGGCTGTCAGATGCATTAAGTTGAATCCTCAGCTGAAAGAACTCTTGTATTAAAAATGTGATTTGTTTTAGTCAAATTTGTAGCCTCTCTTTCCAAGCCGACAATGGCTTGCTGAAGCCCCATTGACCTAATAATCAAAATTAGAATCTGCAATAAAATGATTGCCAGCACCATTTAGCTTCTTCCTGATCCTTAATTGACGAGCACTTATTATTCATTAATAACTACTTACACTTGAGTAATTATTTTCCAGCTATCTGTACCCCATTATCTTTATTAAAGTAATTGCAAAGCTCATGAAGGGCAGCATAAATCATTGCAATGTAGTCGTCTTTAATTGTGTGATAACGATCAAGACACTCATGATACACCACTTGGCCTAGCCATTCCAAGTCCTGTTCAACAGGCGATATGACAGAAGTGATTAAAAGTGTGTGCACACCTTGGTGCTGTGTGTATATCTCAGGGATGGAGAAAACCATGTTTAGAATTCATGGTCGCAGTTATGAATGTGTGACCCAGAGTTGTGCATTCATGAGGATTTGTATTCACAATCCCTATGTATTCAGTAGTGGAGGGAATAGGAGGGAATTTCAAAAGTCCACCAGTTCTGACTTACCAAGAAGCAGATGCTGTGAGTGATGGGGATCTGTTCTCCTTTCAATCAGGACACAGCAGACTGATTTCTATCCTTCCCTTGGCTCCCCATAACTGATCTCTGCGAGGGGGATTTGCAGAAGAGATCCTGCTTATGACTGTTGCATTGTAAATTGCTCCTGGAGGAACTGTGGTGGAAATGTCAATCTGCTGTGCCTCAATCAAAAGAACAGACCCCTATTACTCACAGCACAGCTGCCTGATATGTCATGATCGGGGCTGGAAATTGAGAGACAATACTTAGCCACATAACTAAGGTAGTCATGTAAATAGTGCATGTAGAATTTCAGCCAATGTTCATTTACAGCAGGAATGAGAACAAGATAAGGTTACTGCATTAAAACTTAGTGAGGGCTCATACACCTTTAATGATTGTGCAGAAGAAGAAATTTCAGAAAGTGTTCCTTCTCATAAAATCAGGTGGTAAGCAGCACAACCAGTAAAAGTACAAGAACCCTCTCCAGTTCTGGCAACCCTACATCCAGGTATTTTTGGAGGGCAACACCCATGATTCCCCACCATTGGCTATGTTGGGAGCTGTAGTGTAACATCACCTGAAGGAGTTTCTCAAGATTTTACATTACCGGAGAATAGTTGTGTACTTCTTGGCTTCTACAGGATCAATTAATGAATACTACAAATACACAAATAGTACAAATGCAACCACTATTTAAGTCCATCTTTTAAAACAATAACAATGACAGCAACTACACAGCATCACCGTCATCATCATTATCATTATCAGCACCACCACTACCACACATAGAAAACTAGTATGTCAGCAAAGGGATTTTGTGTAGTCTCGGAGAATGCTATTTTCTTTTTATACTTGTTATTCAGGGTAATTACTTCAATCCCCTCCCCTCCCATCCCACAGCCTGAATGGTACAGTCCCAAGTGGTCTGTACCATGTGATTCATCTACATGTGTTGGCCATCCCTGAGAGGCTGATCTAAACTGCATATTGGGAAAATGCTGAGAGGTACAGAGGAAAAACTGTGGGATTGAAGAGGAGGGAGGTATATCACCCTGAGCTACAAGAACCTCATGGGGGAGTTGGAGTGAGATGTAAATTGCTGCTGTTTTGCTGCACACAAACATGGGGAGGTCTGTCAACAGCGTGTTGAGTGCAATTTATTTACAGATACTTTGGGAGTAAATGGTACTCCTGGGGGTCTCCTCAGAGGTGTAGTTACCAGACTGCCTCAATTTTAGCCCATCAATCTCTGTGCTTCATCATAGATCCAGATGCAGAAATCGAATGCTTTTAGTACATAATGTGGCTCTGTGAAATTGCCTACAATAGCATCCTTGAGGACCCCAAATCCCCAGTATGGATTATACACATTCTTATACTGTAAACAGTTGCTTCATCTCTAGCAGGCTTGGAATTTTAAAAAGGTTTTGCAGCTAGCATTAATTGAGAACCCATGCAAGCAAGATGGCTAAAATGTGAAAAGAAAGGACACATTCTTTACAGTTATAAAACTGATCTTACAAATTTATGGGTGGAGAAAGAACATTATGCAGACATAATGTGATACGTGATGTAATTACTGTTTTCTTTTTATTATTATTTAATTAAAAAAACCTAATACAAATATGGCTTAAAAATAAAATAAAGTATTTGTGCATATACAGCCGGTCCTCCATATCCACAGTTTTTGCATCCACAGAGTCCACCATCCACAGCTTGCAAATATTCCAAAAGCAAAACTTTTTACCAGCCCATTATATACAATGGCACTTGTGCATCCATAGCTTTTGGTGTCCATTGGGGGTTCTGGAACCAAAGCAAGGGCCCACTATATCATTTTTTAATACTTATAAAAATGTGACTGTTTTGTTCTCATGTGTGAGATTGAGAAACTATTTCATTCTCTCATGATCTGCAAAGTTCTGAGACAGTTTCTACTGGTATCAGAAAGAGTTTCCCTATTTCCATGAACAAATGGCATGAACTGCACAGTTTGCCCACATGCCACAGATTTTACAACTGGCACAAAATTATGATAGCTGCTGTCTTGCTGTGTGGGCTTTTACAACCAGGAATATTGGATGGGTTGTTTGTGTTCTTTTCATCAGACAATTTGCCTGTGTTGTCTGTGTGTACTTAGCTTCTCAAAGGGGGAAAGACAGTAGTTTGGCCAGCAGACTGCAGAAATTAGGAAATCTTGATGGGAAGAAATCCATATTCCTTGTGTTACGTTCTCATGCTGGAGGTGAAACCTTTCATTAGGTATGGTAATTTATTAAAGGCTTTCTCAGATGACTTCTTTTGTCAAGAATTTTTAAAATTGTCCTTCACCTCGCTGGTTTGATTGCAGTTCCCATAATCCACTGAGCATGCATGCTGGACATGGTGGGATCTGCAGTCTAATGACATATGGGTTCCCTAACCTACCTTGGTCTGGATCCTATTGCTTGCTACCAAGTCGAGTCCATTGAATCAATTTTGGTGAGTCAATCATGTTGATTCGGTTGGGCTGCTCTAGTTAGGACTATGAGTAGGATTTGGGCTTGCATATTCAAAGTGTGAACTCTTATTCAGAATTTGAGAAAGTACTGTTGAGGACAAGTAAGGATATTTGGGTAGATTTCCCCCTTTTCTTGCTTTTTGGCTCTCTTCATGTCTTACAGATTATAGTTATTAAATTATAGCTGCTCTGCTGCCTTTTAATTAATAATTTTGTTTCCACTTTTTAATTTTCAACTAGAAGGGATTAAACAATGGGATTAGCTCCAGTTCATGATCATGGGCATAATGCGTTTTAAGCAGGCGTTACCAGGTTGGCACCGGCTCTTCCTTTCCGTTATCAGAAGTGGAAAGCCAGCCTCTGGTCCTCTGTTCAAACTTAGCATCTGTATTTTAATCAAGAGAAGACAAACAAACGTGTTTTTTTTAAAAAAAGGGGAACATTTATGGATTTTTTTGGGTGGGGAGTGGCTATCCTGTTTCCCCACTAATCCCCTTGTTATAACATTTTTTAATTCTCTTGTGAACAGTTCTCCTATATACCTGTGGTTTCAGCTATAATGACTTGTCACAATTACAAATTCTATGCAATAACCAGTATTTCTATGGTTGCAGGGAAAGTTTGCCTCTCCTGATGTTTTGGACTTCAGCTCCTAGAAATCCTGGAAAGCATGGACAATGCTAATAATGGGACTTGAGCATACACGGATTTTGTTATACACGAGGGATCTTGGAACCAAACACCAGCGTATAACAAGGGTCCACTGTATAAAAGAGAAAATACACAAATGTCGTTGAGTGCTCTGAATTGTATTTGGAAATGCAAACCACAAATGACTTTCCATCTTTCCATGATTTGCCATTTCAGACATCATTCTGAACCACAACTGTCAAAAACCATAGTCTGAAACCCCAGTTTATATCATGGTTTGGGATTCTAGTCTTCTGTATTATTATAAGCCATGGTTTGTCAGTTCAGATATGGCAGTAAACTGTAGTTCTACTACCTTATCTTTGTGATGTACTATGTACTACCTTGCTTTGATAAGTATTAAGCCTGCAGAAGAAGAAGAAAAATCTGTGAGTTACTATAATTATGATTATTTTTAAAGAAAACAATCTGTAACAAAAAATGGCTAATGTTCTTTTTTTATTTTGGTATCAATGAATTATGCAATTTGTAGCCCAGCACATCTCAAGCCCACCAAGCCAGGGAAGGATGTTTTAGATCGCATCTCTCCTCTAATTCACAGTGGCTTCTAAAACCAGGAATCATTTCAGCTTGGGGCAAGAAATTCACTTCACACCATGGACAAATCCTTACAGTCTTGTCACATGAGGATGAATTTAGCTGTATGATAGAGTCAGAAAAGATGCAAAATGGTAAGAAAAGCAAACAAGAACCACCAATGGATGGTTAAAAATAATATTGACAATCCAACAAAATCATCTCTCTTTCCCAACTTGATATAACCTTGCTGGAATCTTGATCCACACCAGTGTTTTTGTTATGCTATGTTATGGTTGGCTTGATATATATAATTTTTCAATGTCTTATATGAGGGCTGAGATCCTGCATTGTCAAATGTAACCAAAATGATGGAGCTCTGTCATCATGGTTATGTCTGATGTTATCTCTCCACACCATTTTGGCCTATCAGTGTCTCAGTTGAAGAGTTTCTGATGTACTACAGATCAGGACAAGAGAAATGACATCTGCAGGATCCTGCTAGTCACTGGGAATAAAACACAGCAAAATCCAAAATCCACAAAACAGCAATATCTTTATTGGCCAACCAAAATGCACAAAATATATCATGCAAGCTTTCAAAGCTCTATTGGTTCCTTTGGACAAAAGAGGTTAAAAACTATATAGGAGAAGAAAAGTGACAGAGTCACAGGCCTAGATTTTGTATCAGATATAGTTTCTGGTGTAGTTGTTCTTCTAGAGGGATCTTGATGCGTATAAAGGCCATTTCTATCGTGACCATTAGAGGGACCAGGGACAAAGGGCAATGAAATGCAGGTAATAAAACTTCTACTCCATTAGCAACAGAAAAGTAACTTCTTTTGAGACCTGGTGGTCCCTGTCCTGTTCAAAGCTATACTACAGCAAATGCAAGCTTTCGGTGTTTGCATAATTGATGCTTTAGCTGCTGTTCTCTTTAAACAAACAAACCAAAACATTAGATAATCCGCTGATTATTTTTATTTGTTTGACTTTTATTTTTAAATAATCATGCAAGGTAAAATTACACTGTAAAGCTCTTGGTTACATATCATAATGTTATTACAGCAATAAGGAGTGAGGAGATAAAAAAGGAGAAATCATTACTCACAAATTTCAATAAAAGCAATATCCGTTGTTTAAAAACAAATGCCAACAATACCCCCCCCACCTGAATAAAAACATGCCGTCATTACAATATTGTTAATGTCAATTACACACTCACAATTAGTTCGGCAGCCAAAATCAGCCTCTAGGAACTTACGGAAGTAAAAAGACAGAGGAAAATGATGGTGGTGGTGGGCGATAAAAACAAATTACCAACGGAAGAAAATGTAAAATTATATATCCTTACCAACAACAGGGCTTTCTTACACACAATTTTTTTCTGAGAAACACGATGCTTCAGGTAGAATGTCCTTATGGAATCAATTTGCTTGTGAGAAAATGTAGAAGACTGATGGTGCATTTGTTAAATCTGCTTAGTTGTATTAGGCACCAAGGAAAATACTGTATAAAAACATGTATCCTTCAGTAGCCAGTTTTTGACAAAAGATAGCAGTCAGGGTCAAGATACACATTGTTCTGAAATGCATAATCCCTGAGATTGCCATGTTTTCATTCTGACAATGGGCCTTAGATATGTGCACCTGAAAGCAGACTTGCAAATTAATCCTATTTGCCCCTCAATGAACAACCACAAAGCAAGGCAAGCTCATTTTCAGTATATGGGCGGTATCAAAAATGCATGCTAGAACAACAGGTGTCTTTTACCACTTGCGGAAGCACATCTTCTAAATGTGCTAAGTGCATTGTCTAGATAGATTGGCTGAGATTCCAGTTTGGGGATCATACTATTAGCACTGCTATCCTTTTGCAAACAAAGAAGTTCTGGTTAGGTTTTGTGAGGTTCACCAGGATACTGTTTAGTCATCAATATAGCCACCCTGATGGCTGTCAGGTGATCTCACAGACTAATGGGGGAACATACAACTCTAATATCAATTTCCTGTCCTTTCTGCAGCTCCTGAATTGCATGGACTTTTTATTGGCTACACAGACTACTATTGCCTCGACTTGCTTGGTTTTGTTTTGGATCATGCCCTCTGTTACAGACCTTCTTTAATCTATTTCTTTTTTTCATAATCTTGCTACTTGCTTGCTTTCGCTATGTGAGTCATTTTGACAATTTTTAAAAATTCTTGTTTGTGGCCTACTTTGAAGCTTTTCCAGTGTCAAACAATTCACATGTATGCAAGCACAACATTGTTATTGTTGTTGCTGCTGTTGTTGTTGTTGTGTGCCTTCAAGTCATTTCTGACTTATGGCAAACCTAATGGGCACCTATCATGAGGTTTACTTGCCACGATTTGTTCAGAGGAGATTTGCCATTGCCTTCCCCTGAAGCTGAGTGTCACTTGCCTGAGGTCTTCCAGTGGGGGGCTCAAACCCTGGTCTTCAAAGTCATACTCCACCTCTCAAACCATTACACCACTACTGGCTCCAAATTTTATTTATACACTATCCTGAAATTCCATAATATATGTAGGGATATACATAATATATGTAGGGATATGTATTGTAATTAATTGTCAATAGAAAACGATGCCAAGGAAAATGTAGACTTGCTTTCTCCCTCACATTATAGCTGTTATAAACAGTTAAATAGTTGTATCTGACATCCAGCATCATCAGATGCAGCAATTACAATGGAACTCCTTCACTGTAGACACTTCTGATGTCACTCCCCCCTCATTCTACCTTTTAAACCAAGGAGTGCCCCACCATACAAGTATCCAAGGAGCCATTGAATCAAAGAATCACAGAATCAGAGTTGGAAGAGACTACAAGTGCCATCCAGTCCAACTCTCTGCCATGCAGAACTACACAATCAAAGTACTCTTAACAAATGGCCATGCACTGTTTAAAAACTTCCAAAGAAGGAGACTCCAGCACTCACCAAGGCAGCATAATCCACTGTCAAACAGCTCTCACTGTCAGGAAGTTCTTCCTAATGTTTAGTTAAAATCTCTTTTCCTGTAGCTTTGCTCTACGCTCTGTGATCCATTGTTCTGTGTCCTAATCCCTGGAGCAGCAGAAAACAAGCTTGCTCCATCCTCAGTATGGTTTCCCTTCAAATATTTAAACATGGCTACTACGTCTTCTTCAGGTTAAACATAACCAGCTCCCCAAGCTACTTCTTCTTATAGGGGATGGTTTCCAGATCATCCACCATTTTGCTCATTCTTCTCTGGACACACTCCAGCTTGTCCACATCCTTGAATTGTGGTGCCCAGATCTGGACACAATATTCCAAGGAGGTCTGACCACAGTAGAATTAAGTGGTACTGTTACTTCCCTCAATCTAGATGCTATAGTCCTATTGATGCAGCCTGGAATTGCATTCTCTTTCTTATCTGCTGCATCACATTGCTGACTCAGTGGTACATTGAGACTCCTAGATCCCTTTTTCATGTACTGCTGTCAAGCCAGGTGTCAGCCATCCTTTATCTGTACCTTTCATTTTCACTGCCCAAGTGTAGTTTCCTACATTTCTCTCTGTTGAAATGTTGTTAGTGTCATTTTGAAATTTGATCCTGCCCTCTGGGGTATTAGTTACTCCTTCTAATTTGGTGTAATGTGCAAATTTTATAAGCATGCTCTCTGTTCCATTATTCAAGTCACTGATAAAAAAGGTGATGACTGCAGTGCTCTCCCAGTCATAGAGCCTATTGAGACAGGCAGCTGAAGGGACCTCTTGAGATCCGCCCGCAGCTGGCATCTCAACATGCCCTGCAACTGGGATAACACTGCAGTTCTCATTTTCTAGTGCTTCCATCTGCACTCAGTGTCTCAGAAAGCCTTCAGTGGGGGCACTGCTTGGCTTAAGAGATAGGCTATTGGGGTCACATTTGCTCCTTAATGACAGCAAATGTGAATCTCAGTAGTTACTAACTGTAAATCTGGGTTATGATTGCATAAATATTGAATGACATGTTATCCAACACCTAGAATGTTGGAGACAAATCAAGGCCAGGACCAGTCTCAATATTACTTTCTATTGACAGGTTTTGTTTTTGTTTTTGTTTTGGTATGGAAGAGCTTGTATTCATGTGATTTTCCATTTTCAAACTGAGTGATACACAGATTAAATGCTCAGGGAGAATTGCGCATCTGGGGTATATGACATTCCAAAAGCTAGAGAGAGAGATTCCATGATGTCAAGGACTATTAAGCTCCTGTTCTCTATTCTCAGGTGCCAGATTATCAAAAACCATAGCAACAAGCCCATTCATAATAAGCGAGGCAGTCAAACCCTTAACAGTATTTACAACAAGGCAAGGATTTCTTGATCCCCCCAAAACAGTTGCAAGAAATGCAAAATACTATTCCATCAAGCCCAATTATTGTCAGTATAACTTTTTGATCCTTACTTTGTCTCTATGCTGGTATGAACAAGATTAATCCAATGGGGACAGGATTTTGTTAATAAGCAGGTTCTCATAGCTTTGCATGTTTAATTGGGAACTCACCTGCCAGAAAAAGTCTGAAGCATATGCATTATTCATTGATGACTCGAGGAAGTTCGTTTCTACAAGGAGTGCTTTCTTTCCAGCTTGATTATTTGATTCTAATTGACAAAATTGCATTGCTTTGACCTTATGAAGTCAAACCCCCACTGTTGAAAGCTGAAAGGTAGAACTACACCATACGAGGGAAAAGGGCTCAAACCAGGTTTCAGAAGTCCCTCGGTGAAAAGTGGAGCTAAAAAAATAATAATCTTGGAATAAAACAACAGGATATACATAGGGTTGTTGCCAGGTCTTGGGGTGCTGGCTGAAGCCTCTGAGAATGGTGATGCCTTCCTGAAATATCAGACAGAAAGACAAATCTCTGGGCATGTGACACTGGCCAAGGAGGTGGTTGGATTTTTGTTTATGGGGTAGCTTTAAAACTGGACTGAGTAATGGTTGGAGATTAGTGTTCCATATCCACCAAAACCCTTGGAGGATTACACTCCCACTGCACTCCTTCCACAATATGCTAAATTGTTTCTGAGCTGAAGTGTCCACAAAGGCTGTTATGGTGATGGGGGTCATTTTAGCTACTTTTTGCCCTCCACTGACATTTCAACTGTTGGGTGAAGTTTGGAGCAACACAGTATTACTGGTGGACCCTGAAGCAGCCAAGGAAGGAGTTGACATATATCCAAAAAATTAGGGGGGGGGGCCTCCCAAGATAAACATGGACACACTAGAGCTTGTTGTTAGCAAGAGAGATCGCTGCATTGATAACAGCAAAGGTTTTATAACTTCAGCTAAATGTGAGCTTGTGGCAATCAAGAGCACATGAATATGAAATGTTTTTTTAATTATCAATCAATCAATCAATCAGAATGCAGTCAGCATTCTGGTCAATGGAAAGATTAGAAGTGCCAGCTGGAAATGTTGCAGTTTAGAATAAGGGTCTGTAGAATTATCCCCTGGGAAAGCAGCCAGATGAAAGAAAGTTGTAACAACGTTAGGGAAGACCGGATTCCTTCCCACAGCTGCCTTCTGGAAAACATAGATTTGAGGTGGAGAAGTGGGGGAGAATGAGGATAAGACCAATCTTAAAGATGGCTATGGTATTGCTCTTCAAACCTTCTTCAAAGCTTTGTGACAAATCTTCCGCAGCCTGAAGCTGGTTGGAGTTACTCCTCCTGCTTTTGCCTAAGGGGACAGAAGATGAACACAAACTGTCTTTGCCTGGAGAGCAAGTGTGGTTTTAACTGGTTTCTGCTTCTCCCAAGAAGATAAGCAGCTGAGATTTTGCATCAGGATTTAAATGCTCATCCGTTTTAGAAATTTCATCATCATAACCAATATTGTCTTAGCTATCTCAGTGACTTTGCACAAACAGGCCATAGCATGTTATTTTTTTTAATGAAACCTGAATAACAAGAAGTTGGATCATGTAATATCTCTGAAGGTGCCCAGACCCCGAAATCCCTACTGTGTTATGTTCATGAATCCTTGAAAATATTATGCCAAGAATTTCACTAAAACATTAAATATTGATCTATTAGTGTTGTTAAACTAGAATCTTGCCCTGAAAACTCCATTTCTATCCTCCTGGCATTCAGAGGGAAATTATGAAGAAGAGAGTGATGAGTGATGGAAGGCTAATTTCATATTTCTGATACATTTCTCTGTTGCTGTTAATCCTCTCAGGATGGTTGCTATAGAATCATCTGCTCTGTGGTTTTTAATAGAGATAAAAAGAAAAGTAAACGAAATGGCTAAATGCTTTTTATGGTTAGCTGTAATAAATCAGAAGGTGATAAGCTTGTGGTGACAGCCTGTCTACCACTGAAGTATAGTAAAATCAGTCTCAAAGTGTGAGTCCATGTGACTGTGTGCTTTTGTGTATAAAAATAAATGTTGTATAGGGCCATTTATAAAAATAACCCATGTAAGGAAAGGGTGCGTAACCTGTTTTAGTCTGATGACAGAATTCATTTTAGAGTAGGCCTGGGGACCATATTCTAATGATGGCAAAGGCAAAAGAAGGGACCAAAAATTCTGGAATATTTTAATGTAAAAGGGCCACTGACAATAAATAAGAGGCATTTCAATAGAGAACAACGATGAGGCAGAGCTGCATCATGTCTTGATTCCAGTGACAGGTGAGAGGAGTTTATTACATGGGAAGAATTTCTCTTAATTTCGAATGAAAAGAAAGGGGCCAGAATGTATTCACGTGAATTTGCTAGTGAATTTGAATTGCATTTGAACTGACTTCCCATTGCCTGAAAATAGCTTGCCATTTCCCGAAATTGCATGTGATCACCTCTCACGCAATAACATGAAACCCCATGATTGCGTTCGGACTGACTTCCCATTGCCCAAAGTTGCGTGTGGTAGTCTATCACACAATAACATTAAACCCCATGATTGCGTTCGGATTGCCATTGGATTATTGTCTTTTCCTGCTGCAGTTTCTCTGGATACACATGGCAATGGAGAACGTTGAAAGCCCTGCTCTTTTTGCTTCCCAAATAGGTCTAGTCTTTCCTACCAGCTTTCATACAACCACAGGAAACTGCATTTATAGTTTTGGAAGACTGAAGGGAAGCAGAGGCTGAAGATGTGTGTGTCTGTGTCTGGGGGAGGGGGGAGGGAATACACATGCCAAACCAAAAGACATCCTTGCTTTTTATTTTATTCAAATCCTGGGACCCTCTATAACAGCGATCATATTGTGTTTATTCATTGTCAGACTGGGACAATTGGCTCCCACACTCTTTCTGGGATCTCGAGGTATTCATCAAATCAAGACATTCTTGATTACCTCCAGACAGATGGCAAGCTCAATTTGTAGCTCCATATGCAACCATGAAATACTTAGGCCTCAGTAAACTGATTACTTGCAATAATTATGTGACCATTTCTGGTATTAAATCCCTCACTGATTAAGCTATTCGTTGCCGTCATTCTGGCTGGGCTACCTGGAACGACTTTCTGTTTCTGAAAAAGAGAGCCTAATTTCCATCAAAGCTAATTAATTAGTGTTCAATGATTCTCATATTTTTCTTTTCTTTAATTGCAACGAACACTGATTATTGTCCTCAGACACAGTGTGTGTTCACCTGTCTATGAGAAGAGATTTTTAAACTATTGGTTTAAAAAATGTAGAAAGATTGATAGCATTCTCATTTTAGTTCAAAGAAGGAAGCAAAATAGAAATGCACAGATTAGTTAGGGCTTCCCTAGAATAGAAGAAGGAAGGGGCACCTCTGGCAGATGTGCATCTCTGCCATTCTGAAAGTCTGGGGATGCCCCTCTCCTGTCCCAAAGTCTCACCCCTTTCTTGAAGCTCCACACCCACCTGAGATAAAATGATTCCCATGCACTTATCTCACCTGGGAAGGCAAGCAGCCCATACAGAAATTCTAGTGGTATCTCCACAACCAAGGAATGATGGCCTCCTGTCATCCAAATTCAACATGGAGAAATGTAAGGTACAGAAATGCACAGATTGGTTATAGTGAATAAATGAAATGCACAGATATAGGATGGGGGACACCAGGCTGAATGAAACTAGATGTGAAAGGGATCTAGGAGTCCAAGTAGACCACAAGTTGAACATGAGTCAATAGTGTGATGTGGCAGCTAACAAGGCCAATGCAATTTTAGGCTGCATCAATAGAAGTATAGTATCTAGATTAAGGGAAGTAATAGTCCCACTATACTCTGCTCTGGTCAGGCCCCACCTGGAATACTGTGTCCAGTTCTGGGCACCACAATTCAAAAGGATGTTGAGAAAATTGAAGCATGTCCAAAGGAGGGTGACTAAAATGGTGAAGGGTCTGGAAACCATGTCCTTTGAGGACCAAATTAGGGAGCTGGGGATGTTTTGCCTGGAGAAGAGAAGGTTAAGAGATGATATGATAGCCCTGTTTAAATATTTGAAGAGATGTGATATTGAGGAGGGAGCAAGCTTGTTTTCTGCTTCTCCAGAGAACAGGTATCACTGGTGGGTTTTTGTTTGAATTTGCTAAATGGCTAACACAGCTACCCTTGCATATTTTCTGATTTCTGACTGTGAGGGGAGACAAACAGAGGACAGGAAAGAGCAGGTGGATTATTGTGAGCTAGTCCAATAATATGTCTTTTTAGACATAATTTCAGTTGGGGCTAAGGATTAAGATGCTGAGCAAAGATGCTGAACAGAGAGCAGTAAATAGCAACCCCTAAGGATTTGGGGAGTGAGTTGCACATATGAGTCCCAGTCCTGGGAAAAGAGCGGGATACAAATAAATATAATAAATATGATAGATAGATAGATAGATAGATAGATAGATAATATAGCAGGAAGGGAGAAAATATGGGAGATATGGGCTGCATATCTCAACATTCTACATCAGTGATGGCAAACCTTTTAGGGACCGAGAGCCCAAATTAAAAGGCCTGCTTGGAGTGGGTAGGTGGACAGTGAGGGAAGGCTGTTATTTGTTAAATCCTGCCTTTTATCTTGGGTTTCTTTCCCATTTTGATCCTCACAACCCTGTAGTTTAGGCTGAGAATTAGTGACTGGTCCAACTCTCATTCAGAGAGTTTCATTGCCGAGTATTTGAATCTGGATCCCCATAACATCCAGTATTTTACAGATGGGAACTGGGACATGTATGGACAAGCAATATCAGAGTGTGGTCAAAGTGTCAAAAATTTGCAGCAGCTGAAGTCAGCTGAGGATGAAGGGGGAAAGTGAGAGGAGGAAAGAGGAACTGGAACATTTTAAAAGCAGCCGAAGATGTGGTACCATAGAGGATTTATGGGGACTCTATCTGCCAAGTTGGGAGAGTTGGAGGGTATGGGATCCTAGCTCAGCACCCTAGCCATTGTGCTGTGTTGGTTCTGTTGCCTTCATGCCCTACTGAAGATCTTGGAGGCATCTGAACATTTCTTCTCTTTTTAACAGGGAACTTCTTAATAAGCCATTGAAAAATGTCAGAGACTCTTGAGTACTAATAGGTGGCATAATTGAAAGAGTGAATGTGACACGATGGAAAAATACCATCAGGAAGTTGAGTTAGGCATTGCCATAGAGAGTTTTAAAGACAGCATTAATGCCATATCCTGCTTTGCAGGAAGCACAGATCAAATATTTACAGACTTTACTGTATGTGTAAAATAAGAGAGCCTACACATTCTAAATTGCATAATTGCATTTTGTACATTCCAAAGCTTCAATCGGCATAAACATTGACCTGACTGCTTGCAAGCAGTCAGACCAATTTTGTTGTCGGAGAACTGCAATTTTAAGTGTAGACAACAGCAGGGTTGTGGTGGATTGGTATAAAAGAAATCTATACTAACTTATTACACATCACACAGCACAAATAACGTGCCTCTTCCTCTTAAATTCAACCTCACTTTTTAGTTCTCTGGGAGATTAATAACTGCTATGTCTGGATGTAGGCTGTGTATGCTGAGCTATGGGAGCTGATTCAACAGCAATAGATGGAAAGAATCACAAAAGCCAGTCAAATTCACTTCATAAGCTTTAGTAATAGAGTGGGGTTTTAAAATATATATATATAAATATATTATTATAATTATATATATATATATCTAGCTGCAGACACAAAGTGGACTTTGATCTAGTCAGTGTCTGTTCTAGATCAGCGTAACATGGGTCACATTTTTTCTTATGTGTGTCAAAAGTGGTCCTATCATCTGGAAGCTTGGGAGAGCCTTAGAGGAGATAGGGAACTAGCATCCTGTTGGTATATGTACACAAGTGTAACTCCAACTTATACTTAAACATTTTTAATGGTCACTTCTGATGGCAGAATTTAGCTCCACCATCTGACATTGTTAATTGTCTTACATGCCATCAACAAGTTCACTAGTCTCATATTCCTTTTTTTAATACGTTAGTATACATAGGCTTTCCTTCCAAACCAATTGATCAGAATTCATTATTACATTATTTCAGGTAGCATCCTTCTCACTCATGTATTGTATATATGTTTTGGTTATATTATTCTATATGTTATATGTCTTGGATATGTTATTCTGTTCATACAATCCCATTTGTTTTTGGACTTGCCACAATGTTCTTTTTTGTAGTCTGTTCAAACTGCTGTAACTTGGTACATACTCCATAGTAAACGTTTGGACAAGGAGCACCATTATGCTGTCCTATATGGTGAACCACTGGAACTGGAGACCAGAGACATTTATAGGCTGATCTTACATTCTTATCCTGTGTGTATGTGTATATATGTATGTACTTTCAGATTCCCTGTCTACCTATGGCAACCCCATGAATTTCATAAGGTTTTCTTAGGCAAAGAATGTTCAGAGGAGTTTTTGGCAGCTCCTTCTTCTTATACCCTTTGCTTAAACTGCCTCCTGGTGAGCTCAAATGTGGGCTATAATTATTCCATAACTCCTTCCATCTCCTTCTCCCAGAGAGCTCCATATCCTCAGGTCCAAAGTTCCTTTTCTGTTAGAGAAGAAAATATATCTTAAAAAACCCCCCAACAGATTTTGCATTGAGTGCCACAGGCAATCCCCCAAGCAGATTAACATTGATGGCTGTGAGTGTTAGTGTGTCAACGATTTAGGCAGCTGTTAGTTCAGTGCACAGAATCTTAAGAGATGGGAGTCAGTAAAGAATCCATCAGGGCGAAGAATGGTTTTCCCTTCCAAGGTTTTGAATATGGTGGAAAAGAGAGATGCTATACAACCTGAATTGCAGTGATGACGACAACCAACTCAACCCCTTCAGATTGTAAACTGCCTTGAGCACTTGGGAGGAAAGGTGTGGCATAGATCAAATATACAAGGGAGGAATGACTTCACACACATTATCTTGTTTTAATGATTGCTTGTTTAGTTATAATAACTAACATGAAAGGTATATCAATCTTAAAAAAGCAGATGCAAACCATTTGAGGCTTCCCTAAGACCACATAGTTATAGCTTCCTTGAAAATTAGTTTTAAAGAATATTTAATTACATTTATAGTTGTAGTTTAGAAACATGGCCATGATTCTGTTTCATTTCTCCGGAGCACAAAGTTCTGTGGACAAAGACTGCATCTGCACTGCAGAAATAATCCAGTTTGGCTCTGCTTTAACTGTCATGGCTCAATGATATAGAATTCCAGGAAATGTAGTTTGTTGTGGCACCAGAGCTCTCTGATGAGAAGGCTAAATATCTCACAAAACTACAAATCACAGAATGCATTGACATTGAGCCATGGCAGTTAAAGTGGTGTCAAACTGGATTATTTCTGCAGTATGGATGCAGCCATAGTTTCCCAGAGGGAAACATTCTGGTGGTCATTCTGGGTCATTGCAGTGACTGTTCCAGGTTGTATGCAGGGAAGGCACAGCTGTGATTTCATGCCAGACTGGCCATTAATTTGGCCCATTGTGCTGAAAGCAGATGTGGGAATACATCTATAAGGAGGGAATTGGATACCTCCTTATGCAATTGTATAAAAACTACTTGATATGCTGCCATCATAATATAACTTAATTAATCTCTTATTTTAGGGCAGGAGCAATTTTTAGGCTGAGGGTTTTTTTTGGAGTTTTTTTGCCCTTAGCCACCTCCATCGGCTGCTTCAGATCTGGAAATGTCAGAAATGAGCAACAGTTGCACAGTGAAAATTATATTGACTTCTGCTTTTGATTTTAATACATGGGCGAGCAGTGATTTGACCCTTTGCCTTGTAAAACATGCTAACTGCTACTGCACACTGCCTTGCAGAGGCAAATTCTGACTTCTGTGGTTGTAAATAAAAACAGCAACAAGGTATAGTATGAACAGCAGAAACTAAAGCCATAGCAACGGCCAGTTCCTCCTATCCTTTTCCAGAATCTGCATAGCAGTGTAAACCATTTTCCCATCATGAGCAGAGATAATCCAGCCACAGGCCATAAAACATGAACAGAGCCTATGCAATTATTTTCAATCTATAATGCTGTGACAAAAAAGGTGCTGTAGAGAGTCTCTGAATGGGATTTTAATTGTGAGAATCCCTTATAGCCATTTTTCTTCACTGATATACATCTGACATTTAAACAGTGACTTATTCTTTGTGCGTGACCACGTTGAAAGGTCATTGTCAATTTCCGTGCAAGCTGTGGAGTATAGGTACGCTAATATTAGCATGATGAGTTGAAAGAGACAAAGATTATGCTGAAAGATAAGCCCATTGGAAGATACATTGCTACCATTTTGACCAGTGTATTATAAAGTTGTTGAATGATCCTATTGCAGAGAAAGCTAGCTTCCAAGATCAGATGGGATTTGGTGCTTTTAGGATATTTTGTCTTTTCTGGGGACTGTAACCACCTTCCCCCCCAATAAAGTAGGAAGACTATTTTGCTTACCAAAGCTTTCTTTTCCCTAACATTCTCCAACTTGGTGCAGTGCTTTAGTTCAGCAGGAAAATAGGGTGGATGAGTCCTCATCTAGCTGATTTATGTGTATATGGAGAGAGGGAGAGTAATCATTTCACATGCCAACATTTATTAAATGCTGCTCATTTCAGAGGCTGCCCAAGATGAATATAACAGAAGAGCCTTTGGCATCCAGAAAAAGAAAGAGAGAGAACAGAAAAGAAATATTGATTGAAATAAACTGCAGTGTAAGTTCCAGTATCCTTGCTCAATACTTATTATATGGCTCCACAGTCCACAGCAAAAAAACCCCAAGGGCTGGTAAATTTAGCAAAGCAGTTACACAAATGTCAAATCATGATCTTTGTTTGATGAATGCTTATCTGTGTGATTCTCCCCTTTAGAGTTTGATTAAAGGGAGTCATAGCTACAAATGGAAACAATACTGAAATAGCAGTACCTTGTTTCCTTAGTCAATGCATTTTTGAAGGCATGTGTGTGAACACTGAGTGCTGCTTCTAAATGATGCTGATACTGCAATTGCTATCCAGGAACATAGATTCCACCTCAAGATTAGGAGGAACTTTCTGATGGTAAGGGCTGTTCAACAGTGGAACAAACTCCCTCCTTGGAGTGCAGTCGAGTATCCTTCCTTTGAGGTCTTTAGCAGAGGCTGGATGGCCATCTGCCAGGTATGCTTTGATTTAGATTTCCTGCATGGCAGGGGGTTGGACTGGATGGCCCTTGCAGTCTCTTCCAACTCTGCAATTCTATGATTCTATAATTCTATAGCTACTGTTATTGCTGTTATTTCAGATAGCATAACCACCATGAATAACTCTTTGCAGAGCAACAACAATGAGATCACAGGGGCTTGAAAGGATCAACTAAGAAGTGTTGCTTTATTCCTTCAAGTCATTTCTGATCTATGGTGACCCTAAGGTGAAGCTAGGATGCAAAAGACCAATCTCTGCCTGAGACTCCGGAGAGCTACTGCTAATGGATGCCAATGGGCTAGATGCAAGCTAGAGTACTGCAATGCATTTCATGTGGTTTTGCCCTTGAAAAGAGTCTAGAAATGGCAGCTGGTCCAAAGTGCAATGCCAAGGGTTCTTACTGGAGTCCTTCTTTTCCTTGTCAGTGTGGTTTTATCTAAATAGGCTGTTTTAGAGCTTTGATTTTATTGTGCTTTCTGGTGCATTCAAAGCTGATTTGCTTTTAGCTGTCAATGTTTTTTTTTATTAGCTGGAGGGGGGTTGTGTATGTGTATAATATGGTGAAAATCTCACCTCTCCCACACATGCTGACCTCTCTTTGGTTTCTTTCTTCTTGTAAATACCTTTCTTATAAGTGTCTCCCTTGTACCTACATCTGAGTAAAAATAAAAAATTGCTGGGCTTTTGTTTCCTCTCCCTTTGCAGACATCATCCCTGAAACAAAAGACTTCTTAAAGGCAAAACTGCAAAATATTCAAATGAGTTCTAAATTTGTCTTTGTTAATATGTATGACATACTGGGTTAGGTGATGAATTTCAAGTTGTTATTCCTAGGAAAATGTTCAAATAATTAATATCCCCACTGGTGTACATAAATACATATTCATAACTATCAAGTCCTGTTGGTTTGATTTTGTTGTTGTTGTCGCCAGTATTGAATACTTATTTGTGGCTTGCTTATATATATATATATATATATATATATATATATATATATATATCCTGTTTCTCAGTGCCTTATTGTTGGAGCCTCGGGTTTGTGGTGTTCTAGTAAGAAGACAGCTAGGTCACACCCAAAGTCAAATGGTAAACGGGTCCAGGCTAAAAATATTTCCTAAATGGTGTCTAAATGCAAATCGGATTTGAAACAAAAATATCATACTAGTCACCTTCAGGCTGGGTTATTTGCAAGATATATCACATGGGTTTACCATCTGCAGGAAAGAATGAAATGGGTGATGTGGAGACTCAGTCAAACCTGACCCCAAGCCCTGCAACGTATACAAAGATACAAATCTTTTCCGTTTCAAAGGAATTCTGGTCCTGAAAAGAATTCCAGTGGTTTTTGCCTTTAAAATAAGCAGCTGCATCCCTTGAAAATGAACATAACTCTGATTGGTAGGATAGCTGAAAGGACCAAACCATTCTCAGTTGAAGTTGCCACCTATATTTTATATGGATTTTACTGGTCCTGTGCTATTGTTGTTTCTGACATGATGACCCTAAGGAGAACAGTGTTGTAAGAGAGATACTTCTAGGGGTGCATCTCCACTGTAGCAATAATTCAGCTTGACACCACTTTAACTGCTGTGGCTCAATCCTACAGAATCCTGGGATTTGTAGTTCTATGGGTCACCAGCACTCCTTGGCAAAGAAGTCTAGAGCCTTGTAAATCTACAAATCTCAAGGTTTCATAGGATGGCGCTACAACACTTAAAGCAGTGGCAAACTGCATTATTTCTACAGTGTAGGCACTGCAGAAACAATCCAGTTTGACACCACTTTAATGTCTAGGGCTCAGTGCTATGGAATCCTGGGAACTGTACAGTCAGCTCTCCATATCCACGGATTGTTTTATCCATGGATTCAAGCATTTATGGCTTGAAAACATTCAAAATTAAATATATTCCAAAAAGCAAACCTTGATTTTGCCATTTTATATAAGGGCCACTATTTTACTCTGCCATTGTATTTAATGGGGCAAAATGTACTTGTCTGTTTAACTCATATCCAAAATTTTCCACACTTTAAAAAATTGGGGCTGGGAATCTAATGTGTGTTGCCTGTTTTTTTCAATGGGTTGTCTTAATGTTTTGTGATACCATTTCAAGGGCAAAAGATATTTGCAAGTATTCTTTTCATGCGCCACCTTGGGCCCTTCAGTGCATGCACACAATGAAAACGGATACGTTTTCCCATTTGAGAGGGGTTCTTAACATGCAGGTATTGTGACTAACCAAGGTGCAGCGAAGACAACCTTTTGGTGAAACATATCCCGCTGCCGATCATCTGTCAATCCACAGGGGAATTAAGAAGAGAAATGGACCTGTTAATAAGACAAAGTGTCAAGAAGAACTGCTAAAGTAAGTATTGGCATGACAAGGAAAAGATATTGCCACATGTAAAACTAATAGCATCTTTCCCTCTTTTGCCTCCCCTCCAAAAGAAGAATCATTTCCGTCTGCTTATTACCTTAAGGTAACAAAAATGTTAAAAGAAGCTCAGTGGTAGGCATACACAAATGTATGTAAATGTAAAAGCCTCTGCATAATGAAGTTTCCCACCTGTCTGAAGATAACTCAGGTTGTTATTTTCTCTCTATTCAAACTGTTTTGTCAGAGGCTGGTTTCCCCCCATAAAGAACTTTTCTCCAGTACTAACATCTTGAGCAACCAATATCAGAATTCTTTCTGCAGGAAATCATTGAGACTCCATTAAATCTTTAAATGTTATAGCTTCATCTCTTCTTACTCTGCCCCCACATGCTTCATATTTTCCTCAATACCTGGCAAGAAGCAGCAGAAACAATCTGTCAGATGGTATGGGTTGTTTGTTTGTTTGTTTGTTTGCACTTTATTGCCTTGCTTACCAAAACGCTTTTTTCAACTGCTTCTTTCTCAAGAATATCTGAGAATGGGTTTGCGCTCTCCCTTGAAGTTTTTATTGTATGGAGTGGAAAACACTGTGGGTTTTAAAACAAAAATAATGGAAAGGGACTACTGATTCTGGCTGCATCTGCACTGCAGAAATAATCCAGTTTAACACTACTAACTGTCATGGTGCTATGCTATGGAATTCTGGAAACTGTAGTTTTGTGAGACATTGAGCCTTCTCTGTCAAAAAGCTCTAGTACCGCAACTAACTATAGTGGGACCTAGGGGTTTGGTTCCAGGACCCCCTGTGAATACCAAAACCCATAGTAAAAAGGCATCTCTTATCTATGATCAAGGTTTGCTTTTTGGAATTCATATATTTCTTAATATTTTCAAACCCTGGATGGTTGAATCTATGGATGAAGAATCTGTGGATATGGAAGGCTGACTGTATAACACACATTGGTTGATGTGTAATGTTGGAACTGCTACTATTGAATAGTGTAAACCTGAGCGTGTGGAATTAGCATGTTCATTGTGTTATGGATGGGGCCCATTCTGGTTTAAATGAACTCAATACCAAAATATAATGTATCTGTACTTGCTTGTCTGTACTTTCTTGGGAGAGGTAAAGATGGTAGCCACTAAGTAAACATAGATGTTTTTGCAAGGACACAGATTCAACAGAGATCAATCAAGGGACAGAGGTGCATTAAACCAAAAGGCTTCCAATGCTGAAGTAGTATAAAAATACACCAGCTCTACAACTATTGCTCCTGAATAATAACTAAGAAGGGGCAAGTGGAAACTGGTGAAAGTTTGAAAGGTTGTATGAGACTGGATGTAAAACATGTGATCAGTGGGACAAGGGAAGGACACAAAGGATGTTTCAAGAAAGAGACTGGATTCCGCCTCGCACCCTCAGAATGTCTGGGCAGCAATTACTGAAGGTGCCTGGGGCTAGGTTATCCTCCACTACACGGAGGACATTTTCCACTGCTGCCCCAGCCCTTTGAAATATGCTGCCCACTGAGCTCCGCTCGACTACCACCCTGGCCCAATTCAGGAAGGATTTGAAAACCTTCCTGTTCCAACAGGCATTCCCCGACTAAAATCCGTGGGCCTCCCTCCTCTTCCGTGGCCAAGAGGTTGGGCTATGGGGCTTTTAGCCTGTATTTTTATTTTTATTGATTGTATGGTTTATTTTATGTGTCTGTATTTTATATTGTTTTTACTGCTGTTTTTAACTTATGTTGTAAGCCGCCCTGATCGCAGGAAGGAGCGGGATAGAAATAAAAACTTTATTATTATTATTTATTTATTTAACTTGTGAATAAAAGGTGCAATCAAAACAAAGAGAACTGGAAACTCTCAAGACTTCTAGAGACTTCCCCCCCCCTCAATTTAGAGGTTATCTTAGATTTTGTTTTCTGCTCTCCCCAACAACTGTTTTTCCAAATGAATCTTTATAACTTCAAAAAGATTTTCTTTTTTAAAAATGTAAGGAAATAAAAGAAGTTTAAATTGTATGCATTTGAGAGTTTCACTCTATCAGCAAGGCAGTGAGAAGTGAGAGCTGAAGCAACAGCAGATGAATCCGACAGCTCCTGAAATGGTGGGGTTGATGACATATGACTAGAAGAGAGAATAAGTTTTTAAGAGTGCAGTAAAGCAGCAAATTTGAAAACCACTGAATCACAATGAGTATAATGCACGGTGTGCAATCTTAAATATATCTGTAACACTCAAATCTGACATTTCCTGATCCTAGTTTTATATTGGAGACTATAGCCTGCTCATAAATATCTGAACCTAAAACTTACAGTTTGCAGCATAACAAAACTGGAACACAACAAGACAGTTGATGGTGGCACAAAACCATCCCCCTGACTGTCCCTTGTGGTTGTGCACTTGATTCTCAGGCATGGAAATAGAGGAAACACTGGCACCTTCTAATGCAACATCACTCTTGATAGTTTACAGGACAGGCAAAACTTTATGGCTTGGATGAAATGGAGCTGAATGAGCGATCAAAACATAATTGTAATGGTAGGGACACAAGATCAAAATATGAACTTAATAAAGCTTTGTAGCAATGTGAAGTAGTTGTCAATACACCACTGGAATCCTACTTCCAAACTGACATACTTTAAATGGCTGTTACATTGAGCTTAAATAGATGGGGCTGTATCCAGATTTGGTTATTCCTGGAATAGACAAAAATGTTTTGAAAAGCACCGAGCAGCTTCCTAAAAACAACACTTAAACAAATACACCACCCAGAAATCCACTTACAAGCTTATAATAATTGCCAGATGGCAAACAATGGTCTTGAATCCCCTTGATATAAATGTAATAGCGATGAGCGTCATCGTCATCATCATCATCATCATCATCATCATCATCATCATCATCATCATCATGTGCTAGTCATCTTTAGATGGTTCGGAAGCACTCCTGTTGGTTGTAAGCCAGTCTGTCTTTTCAGCACATCAAAGAATGATGTCAAGTCTTCATTGCTAGCAAAATCTCTGTCTGGATGTCCCTGTTTAGTATAGCAGTAGTCTCTGTTGTGTACAATAAATAAATCCTTTAAAAAATCTCACAAGCTTGCCAAAGGACAGTTCCCACTGCATGTCAGTTCCATTCCAAACCCTTTGTGATTTATATTCTGTATTGAGACTGTCTATCAAAAGTGGTGTTCTTTATGGAAGCAATGTCCTATCCAATCATTAACGAGTGCTTTGGCTGACAGAAGAAGTTTGTTGGATATGGATTAGGCATCATATCTGCACATAGCAAAGTTTGCCCATTGGCAGGTCATAAATGAGAGAATATGTCCATCAGAAGATGACACAGCGTTGTTTGTTTTTAAAGGCTATTGCTTGGCATTTTTTAAACTGAGTTTGGAATTGATTTTTGTTTTCTGTGTTTCATTTGCTCCTAAAAAAAAAAAAGGACGAGGAAGGAGCCCTAGGACTGAAACGTTGTCAAGATAAAGCAGATCTAAAGGTCATTTAGTCCAATCCAAGTGAATGAGCCCTGATCATTTTTTTACTAGCAAAACACCTGTCACTGGCAGGTAAATGGAGAGAGACACTGTATTTCAAAAATGCATGCCACTGTTTCACAATGGAAGTCTGGTCAATGGAGATTGCACATGTCAACTACAGCTGCAGATTTTGGTGCCTTTTGCTCCAATTGTGGAGGATGAAGGCTTATTTTTCCCTTTTAGCAGATAAAGCATGGCAGATCAGGGATTAACCAAGGGATGGGGAACCTGGGTTTACATTCTGCCCTCAGATTTCTCAGGAAGCCATGCCTTCTTCCCATGGCACTATCATTTTCTACTCTCCCAGTAAATGCAAGATACATTTCCACTCTAAAAGACTAAATGCCTGTCCTAAACTTTAATATGCTTCTAGTCCCACCCATCTGTTTTTGGTCTCATCCACTACTGCAGTGACCAGGATATAAATCCAGAACTGGACTTAGGAAATATGATCTTGATGGTGTCAAGGGCCTGGTTTGCTGATCCTAATTCCAAATGAATCCAAGGAGAATTCTCCCATCCCTTTTTAGTGTCCCTCCATTCCTTCATCTTCTACTTCTTAATGGATGGTGCTGTAGTCAATTCCCTTTGTAGAATTTATTCAGTATCTATTTTTTTTAATAAAAAAACATATATAATCTAGAAGAGCAAAAGAAATACCAGTAGTACTGAGAAATCTTCTGAACGCAGTTTGTAGGACAATTTTTGTCTGGCTATCCATATCCAATGTAAGCAAACTTTTTCCAGTTATGAATGTTGTGAAAACTTGAAATGCATCTGGTTTGAAGTATTACTTTTCCAGTTCAGAATGGTTGCTCCCTTTATGTGAGCTTGATTTCTTTCAGATATTTTTTTTAGCTGAGAATACAGTTTGAGAGTACAATCTGATAGTCCTGATGAGAAATCTGTACAAAGGACAAGAGGCCACTGAATTCAGAGAAACAGAGTGGTTCCCAATTGATAAAGGGGTCAGGCAAGGCTCCACCCTTTCAAACTATTTGTTCAATTTATATGCTGAAAACATCATAAAAAAGCAAAGTTAGACTCAGAAGAAGGAGGAGGACGGAATATCAACAACCTAAAATATTCAGACAACACAATAATATTGGCAGAAGATATCACATATTTGGAACAGCTACTCAGGAAGGCCAAAGATAGAAGTGCAAAGGGCTAATGCTGAACATAAAGAAAACAAACATTATGGCCACAGAAGAAATGCATAAATTCAATCTAGACAATAAAGAAATCAAAATAGTCAAAGAATTCCCATATTTAGGATCAAACATTGTCCAGAGTGGTGCCTATAGTCAAGAAATAAGAAAAAGACTAGGAATGGGTAGGTCAGCTATGAGACAACTAAAAAAGTTCCTGAAGAGTAAAGATATACAACTGAGGATGAAAGTCAGAATTGTTCAGGCCATTGTATTCCCCATTGCCATGTGTGGATCCAAGAGAAAGAAAGAAAGCAGACAGACAGAAAGAAAAACAACACATTTGAGATGTGGTGCTGGAGAATAGTGCTTAGGATACCATGGACAGCCAAAAAAGACAAAAGGGGGCTTGAATAGATAAAACTAGAACTCTCCTTGGAAGCCAAGATGATAAAATTGAGACTGTAGTACTTTGGCCATATAATAAGAAGGCATGGATCACTAGAAAAAAATAATAATGCTATGAAAAGTAGAGGGTAGAAGAGGAGGGGAAGGCCATATGCCAAGTGGATGGACTCATTTGGGGGGTTGGCGTGGTGACAGGTATGGGTTTGCAGGACCTGAGCAGGGCAGTGGAGAATAGGGAGTCTTGGAGGTGTCTCATCCACAGGGTTGGAGTTGACTCAGGGGCAACTAACGTCAACAAACAATTTATTCTTCCACTGGCACCTTGGATGCTGCAGTGGCAGAATCTCAGGGAATTGTAATTCTAGGCTGACTGAATTCATAATACAGAATCAGGAGCCTTGGGAACTACATGTCCCAGTGCCCCTTGTAGGTGGAAAGCTAATGCACCTAAAAGTGGAGGAAGCTCAGAGGTCCCAGATTCAAGGCCTGGCTCTGAGTGTCCAGATTTGGATCCTCTTTTCTGGTAAAGGAATCCCCAGGTGAGAGGGTTGAAAGGAGTATGTGTGTTCACATGCCCATATTCCTTATATGTTAGGCTATCTTTTTTAAAATGGCATACTCTGTGGAACTATGGTTGATATTTAGTGTGCCATGTTTAATGGTACATCAGGGCCTGCTCCTTGTAATGTTTATTATAAGGGGTCCTCCTCAGTGTCAGGCTTTGGCCCGGGACTCTCAGGGCTTAAGATGATCCTGACCTGGCCACCCTAATTTCCATGCCATTCCCCAGCCCTAGCTTGGTTTACCAAGTTCTCTTGAAACGGAGCCAGAAGGAATTCATATAGTCCTAATGTCTGTCCTCTGTGACCTTACATAGTGAAGTAGGGAATTTAGAGAAAGTCTGTATTTCCTATTGATCCATGTCCTCTGACACTTCACAGTGTATGTTTCCAAAAATAAATGTGCCTGACTTGAGCTTGAACAAAGGAATGGAAAAAGAGAACTAAAAATATGCTCAGAGAGAGACAGTTGTGACGGAGGAAATTCAGAATCAGATACCATGAACCTTAAACGACACTTAATCAAAGGGATTTTGTAGTTGACAGAGCTGTCGACTATGGTTTCCCTTCCATGTTTTCCCTCTCCACTTGGCTGTAAAATACCTACTTATAGACAAATCCCAACAGTTTATCTTTCTTTTTCCACTGCTTGATCAAAAGCTAGATCGGATGAGTAGACACACTCAACTTTGTACTCTGCTGGTAGTCTCAACATACTGTAAGCTTAGGTGATTTTATTCAAACGAATGTCTGCTCCAGGAGGTTGGTTTGTTACAACATTTTGTTTCTACTTAATTTTAGTTGCATTTTAGTTGCATTTTAAAAAATTAAACCTTTGCTCTCGTATAACAAATCCATACTATATTATTTTTAACAAAGTTCTTTTTGGAAATTGCACCAGTGAAGTAGGTTAGTATTGTCTCACATGCCCAGATTCAACTATTGGCAGAATTGCTGTGATGTAGCATCTTCAACATTTAGGACAGTATAAAAATCTGCTGGAGTGGTTTATGATATAGTTCTTTAACAAATATTTAAATCTGGCCCTGTACACTGTCTACATTTGCTGCCATTGCTTAATCACTATAGGTTTGTAAATTAATTTATAACATCCTTATAACATTTTTAATCCCGCCTTTTCTCCAAGGAGCAAACTGGTTCTCTAGAGATAGAGAAATCCTTCTTTTCCCAGTTATTGTCACTTTCAGATGTGTTCACCACAAAGCTGTTCTAAAACATTTGGACACTGACTTACATCTTTTCCAATAAATACAAAAATTGGGGGTATCTTAAATACATATTTTTGAACGCATTTTCTCACAAAAATAAACAAATACACATTTTTTCACATGCATTTTAATTTATTTATTTTTCACCTGAAAGTACATTATTGTTGTGTGCCTTTAAGTCATTTCCAACTTATGGCAATCCTAAGGAGAAGCTATCTTGAGGTTTTCATGGCAAGATTTCAGAGGACATTTGTCCCACTGCATTCCTTTCTTGCTGAGAGAGTGTGACTTGCCGAAGTTGGTTTCCACGGCTTCCACTGGGTTCCCGGTTTCCATGGCTGAGCATGGATTTGGACTCTAGTCTCCTGGACTTCTAGCACTGGAATCCACTGAAAACACTATGCCATGCTGGGTCTGAAAATTATCTGGCAACATTGAAAGAAGTATAAATCCTGAATGGTAACTTTGTTTAAATCTGGAAATTGGTTTGCTGTGTGTTGATTAGGCCAATCCATACTGGAAAACACAAATCTGCTAGGATCTCTAGTTCATCCTCACATTTCATCTTTATGACAATCCTGTAAGTATATAAAATGTGGTAATATTGACAGGCTCAATGCACAACTGTTACAGATGAATGGTAATTTGAAATCACTTCTCTAGCATGGGGTGGTGGTGACTGCAAAATGAAATCATGGTTCCCCCAAAATAAGAGAACCAATTCTGCCTCCCCAATGAAATATTCTCTGACTCCTCAAATTTCTATCATTGTATTGTGAAACACTGAAAATCATTTGCACAGAGAACTTTTCTGTTGGTTGCATTTACATTCCATTCATATCTCCATCTGCCCGTTTTCTTTGGATCCCTAAACTGGATTTCTGGATGCTGAACTAAAGTTACTGCTAGGACACCTGAAGGAAAATGTAAGGGTGGGAGAGCATCCTTATCAGGGAGGAGCAATGCTCTCATTTTTGCTCCCCCTATACTACACTCTTGTTCCCCACAGTCCTAATCCAGCAAGGCAATCATTACAGTACACTGCTACTCAAGATTGACAGACAATAGGAACAATGTTTTGGGGTGTTGGTTTGTCTTTGTTAGAGACTGCTTGCCACACTGCAGAATTAATGTTGCTTGACACCGCTTCAGTTTCTGTGACTTAATACCATGGAATCTTGGAGGTTTGTAGTTTGTTGTAATACCCAACTCTCTGGCAGAGAAGGCTAAATATCTCACAACACCACAATTCCATAGCAGGAACCAGGAACACCAGGATTCCATAGCACTGAGCCAGTTAAAGTGGTGTCACACTGTATTAATTCTGCAGTGTAGTTTCCAGTAGATTTATAGCCACCAGAGTGAGATTTATATTGATGAACTACAGGGGCCCCATGCCACACTCAGCTGTTGTCATTCTGGCCTCCTCTACCCCCCAAGAAAACTCTTACTTTACCTAATGGCTGGGCTTGTCCTGATCAAAACAGTGCATTACAGAGAACAGAAACTATGTTCAGGTTCACCATGCCATAAAGCAGGCAGGCTTGCTGTGGCCAGAGGATACCTGTCAGCCATATTCATCTGATGTCAGGAAAGAAAGAGAGGGTTTCTGACAGATGCATTTTCCATTGCAAGACTGATTTCTTGATCCTATATTCTTGAGAGATTGGAATCCAAATTGCTGTTTGGCTGTCTCCACTCAGCCTTGGCTATTACAGTACTTTTTGTTTTGTTCTGTTGCAAAAAGATATATTACAGCCGAATCCAATGCATTTTTACAAGGAACCAAATTCCTCTGTGTCCACTGGGAATCTAACTCTGAATAGGTCTACGTAGGATTTCAGCTTGAACTCCATTTATGTCTTAAATGGATGCACAAAATATCTGGACAATAATCAATCAAGTTATTTGCTGAGCATATGTAAAGTATTCTTCGCATGGGCCTTGCCTGTCTGAGCCAAAAGGCTCATTTCCTCCTGTTCAGGTGTCATCCTCTTTGGCTGACATACATCCCAATTCTGCTGTGATCCATCCAGACTATTGTCAGATGTCAATTCACAAAATACAGCTGAGGAATGAGGAGAATTTCATTTGGGTAGGAATTTACCAGATGCACTAGTGGCAAATCAGAGCACAAGCTGTAAAGAAGTTCTCCTTTCTTATTCAGCATTCTTCATAAGCTGCAGTGCAGTTTCATGAACCAGAAATGCTTCAAAATGTGTCTAATAGTGAGAGGATCCATCACTCCAATAAACAAAAGCATTGTACAAGGGTAACCTGTTGTACAGTTCATTACATTAAGGCATACACTAGTACCTGTGTAAGGAAATATGTGTATTAAAAATCCATGTGAATTTCATAGAATCATAGAATCGAATCATAGATTTGGAAGAGACCACAATGGCCATCTACTATAACCCCCTGCCATGCACCCTTTAAACTTTTCACGCACCCTTTAAAATTGCAGAAACTGATACAGAAATAGAATAGAATGGTGGCTGGAAAAAAGAGAAGAGAAACTGAAACTGACAGATTCACTAGTCCCAGTGCATCCCTCCATTAATAAAATGCCCGGAAGATTATAGGGGATGGCCTAAAATTATTCATCAATGCCTGTAAAGTCAGAGGTTTTATTTGGTGGCTAGATTTGTGTCTTATTTCTCTGGCAGTCTAGGGAAAGCTCAGGGGAATCCACTTTAGAGCCTATACTTAGAAACAGTTACAGCTTGCAAAATGAAAGTTGCCAAGAATTAAAGACACTTACTGGCTAGAATATCAGAACAAACTTGAGAACCTTATTAAGGGATCCCCAAGAGTGTCACAGAATTGCTTTGAAATTATTATTTTTTTTTAAAAAAAACTCCATTTGGTACATATAAAAAGGTAATGGAATATTGGAAGATAGTTATCAGTGATGCTTGTTAATAACAAGGTTTTGCTGTGATGGAGAAATATACAGTGTAGATCTCCAGGGATGCCTGAACAAAAAGGAATATCCCTTTTCTCTCTTCCCCCATAATGAAAATTGCACTGGGCTGCCTTAGGGTGTTGGGTACAGTGGTTATGCCAGGAGTACATTCAGCTATAATACTGAACCATAATTAATCTTCCTGGAAGTATTATGTTTGGGATAAGATTTCTGGTATGCCAGTAGGGGTGAGTACAAATTCTATTAGATCGGTTTTCTTGATAAGGACATTCATTTTTCATCCCACAAGTAGAATAGAAAGTAACTGATCTAGGAAAAAAAATCAAAATCAACGAAGCCAAGGCTTGAATCTTTGCCCAGTATCCTAGATTGCATTGGTGAATCATAGAATCCTAGAGTTAGAAGACACCACAAGGGCTGTCCAGTCCAACTCCCTGCCATGCAGGAATACACAATCTAAGCATCTCCAATAGATGGCCCTCCAGCTTCTGCTTAAAACCCTCTAAAGAAGGAGATTCCACCACTCTCTGAGTCACTGTGTTCCACTATTAAACAGTTCTTATCGTCAGGAAGTTCTACCTAAAGTTTAGGTGAAATCTCTTTTCCTGTAGCTTTAATCCATTGCTCCATGTTCTAGTCTGTATAGCAGCAGAAAACCAGCTTGCTCCATCATCAGTATGACACCCCATTCAAATATTTAAACATGGGTATCATGTCACCTTTTAATCTTCTCTTCTCCAGGCTAAATATATCCACTTCTGCAGGCTGCTTCTCATTGGGCATAGCTATATCAGATTCTCACATCTGCAGATGAGTTACCCTTTTCCAGCCACTTAATGGTCAGTGGATTGAGACTGGACAGGTAACATCTGGCTGTGTCCCTGCAACTGGATGCATAGTCATGACATCATCTTTCTGGAAGTCCTTCAAGAATCTGTGGGAGATCCAGGGAGATGCATCTAGCTGATGGAATTGAACCATTGAGCACTGCCTGACTACCCCTGGCCACAGAATGGCTGTGGGGGACAACCAGCTATTGATAATGTGGTGAGGGTAAGTGCTGAATACTCATAGTTGCTCATAGCAACTGAAAAAGGCCACATACGGGCATAATTTGCAATTATCTCTGTGTATGTTGCCAACAGTATTCTGGCTCATGTATTTTCAACTCATATTTGTGATGCTGCTAAACAGGTATGCCACCTATTTTTATCTGACAGGTTCTTTAACAGTGGTGTGGTAGGCAGGTAGAGAACAAGCATGGTATAGTGAGCATTGGACTCTTACTCTGGAGATCAGGGGTTGATTCCTCACTCAGTCATGGAAATCCAGTGAGTCACATACTCTCAGCCCCAGAAAACTCTGTGATAGGGTCACCTTAGGGTTGCTGTAAATAGGAAAATCATTTGAAAGCATGCAACAACAAAGCAGATGGGTACAATATGGTCTTTTCCCAGCTGAGAAGAGCTGGCCATGATGAATTTGCAAAGGGGGAAGGTGCTAGAGAGTTTCAGCCACTGCATTTTTGATAAGCATGTCACAACTTTTACAAATGTGCTGCATTCTGTTTCAGCCTGAAGTGCGTTTTCCTACCTCCAGATTAAAATAATCATTGTGTGATCTTTGTTTCTTTTCTGGGGCCTTTTAATGTCTGTAGCATTGGCAGAAAACTGCTTTTTGTTAACAGAAGGCTGCTCTGAGTTTAATTAAGCTTCTAGGATGGCTGTATCTTAGCCTTTCAGCCCTAAAGTTCTACCATTTATCTCATTAACAACATGAATTAATTGGAGGATTAGCCCCATAGGGAAGGCCAAGGAGTTGGACCACAAGTGAATATCCACTCCCTGCCTCAATTTTCTCACAGCATGGATCTCTGTTAGACACTTGACACTACATGGTTAGGAGGTGCAGAGGAAATGTAATCCCATCTCTATTTATTATATTCTGATTTGCCTAAGGCAAAATGCAGCCACTGCAAAGGCTGAATGCTGAGGGGTGTCAGTGTCACGGTTGATGAGAAAATGCAGGCCCAGTGTCAAACTCTGTTTCCAGCTATGAGTTTCTTTTGCAACACAAGCAAGTCCAGGCAAACATAGAAAACCATGACCTTCTTAAGTACCCTTCTGTAAAATACAGGAAAAAATATAGGACACCCACCCCCCAAAAAAAGAAAGCTACTGCCTTTGAGATCCAGTTTGGCTCTGGATCTCAAAGGGAATATCTTTTTGTGTTGCTAATGGAATTTAAGGTTTATTTCCTGGATTTTAAGAATATCCCAGTATCCACATGGCCAGGAGGAGGAGGTGCCCACCTGAATGAATATTTTTCCATACCATCTGAATTAAGGACAGGCCTATGACTGGTGGCACAGTGGTTAAATGCAGGTACTGCCGCCACAAGGTTGTGAGTTCAGTCCCAAGGTTCCAAGGTTGAGTCAGCCTTCCATCCTTTTGTAGGTCAGTGAAATGAGTACCCAGCTTGTTAATGGCAATTGGCTTATAGATTGTAAACCGCTTAGAGGGTTCTGAGTTCATTGATAAGCAGTACAGAAATGTAAATGCTATTGCTAAAACACCATCCTTGTTTTTGTCTCCTGTATGATTTTAACATGTTTTGCCTGATGAAGAAACCAGTGGAGTTTCTTGCAACATGTATATTGTGCATTTTGGTTGGTCTAAGAAAGGTATCACTATTTTGTGCGTCTTGGATGTTACTGTACTTTATTATAAGGCCAAAATGGCTAGTCTTGGATATGTTTTCTAGCAAGTTAAAGTATAGTCTACTCATCAGTGAAAGCAAAATCTATTATCAACCAACAGTTATACTAAGGGTAAGCTTTCTTAAGGAAGATTTGGAGACTTCAATATTTATTTCTGTCCCACCTTTTCCTCAACAAGCTTCCCAAAGCAGCTTGCAACAAGGTTAAAACAAGACACAACTGCCTGATTATACAATATTTTTAAAAAAACACACACAAATTAGCTGTCATGTAAAAACACCTATAATGTCAAATAGTATAAAATCATTTTTAAAAAGATTTTTAAAAATACAGAACATCATTAAAAGCCCCCTTTAATATAAAGGTCTTTTCCTTTCAATGAAAGATGACAAGCCTGAAAGCAGCCATCAAGAAGGGTCTCTCCCATGTTTTCATCACAAGGTTCTATGAAGATGGTGAAAGTTTGAGAAAGTCCTCCCCTAAAGATCTCAAAACCTCAGTAGGCTTTTATAGGGAGATGCTGGTGTAGTGGTTTGAGTGTTAGGCTATGATTCTGGAGACCAGGGTTCGATTCCTGCCCAGCCATGAAACCCACTGGGTGACCTTGGGCAAGTCACACTCTCTCAGCTTCAGGGGATGGTAGTGGTAAACCTCTGAACAAATCTTGCCAAGAAAATCCCATGACAGAGTCATCTTAGGGTCACCATAAAGCCAGAAATGACTTGAAGGCGCACATCATCATCATCATCAACAACAAACAGTCTTTCAAATAGTCTTAAGCTTTTCTGGGCTTTATATATTATAACCAGCACTTCGAATTGTGCCCAGAAAAACTGGCAGTCTGTGAAGTGGTCTCAGCAAAGATGTTATCTCTTCCATATATAAAGCTGTAAAAATGTACATCCATTGTGCAATGGACCAGGAACACGAGTATAAATTCCCAAAGGGATTCTGTCTATAAACTTTAAATATGAGTAAAATGGAAACTAGAATATACTTACCTCCACCGAAGTTCAGTTTTTGTATTACATTGATTAATTTCTTGGGGATGTGACTGACATGAATTATGCACTTAATTTTATAAAAGCATGATTTCTGAAAGCTTCTGTAAAACCTCCATGTACATGATATCAGAAAAGGATTTCCAGAAAAGGGGGGGACCCCACCAAAAGCTCTGGGTCTAAAATGATCTAACATAATGAGAGATGTGTGACATGGATTAACCCCTGCGAAATCTTTTGTGGGGCTGTCTAGAGGGGAGAAAGCAGGTCATCACTTGTGAAAGACTAAAAAAAGGATAAATAGGATGTCCAGGGGATTAATTTATACAATATCAATTTTCATTTGGATGTGACAGCTAAGAATCAAAGAAAAAAAAATCCAATTAGTATAATTGCAATGCTAAAGCGCACACTTAGGTCTGTGTCAAAATTTCCCCTAGTTTTCAAGGTCTTTTGCAAGCAGAAGAAGGGCACATGTTATGATTCTATTAAGGTAGCAATATATTTCCATAATAACAGTTTACAAAAATATTAACATTTTGGAAATATTACTATGGGTTGTAGCTGCTGCTCCCTTGGCTTTGTTTCTCCTTCTTTGGCTGGACATTTAGATAAGCCTAGCCAATCAGAAATCACATTGCAACTAGGAGGATGTCATACTGATTGAGGATCAATTAGATTTGACTGCATCGTATTACTGATGCCATATGAAACCCATTGAGGGAGAGAGAGCACATCACAGTAATGCCAATGAACTGGTGAACATTTCTTTGGGGGTGTTCAAAAAGTGTTTAAAAAAGAGAGGCCGCAGTTGAAAATCTCTCCTAAAATGTATAGGTGATTCTAGCTCAGCAGGATTAGTAAATCCTAGGGCATGGGAGGAAATTTATATTTCCTTTTTCTCATTCAGTCTTAGCTGAATGAATTCTGCCCAAGCATTTGATTGCTTTGTCCCCAGTTGATGCTATATTTCAATATTAAAAGCGTTAACCGCGGTTGCTCACCTATGCTCTGCTCTACATTGCTCAGCGTGATGGGATGAATATTTTCTGTTCAAAAACAGGTGAACTATGATCTGCTACAGCAATCCAGCTGTCAGATCAAAAGTTCAGAAATGAAATCTCTAGAATGGAGTATGTCTGAAATACCTAAGCATTATCCCCCCTTCCCTTCACACACTGAGTTATATTCTGAAATAATAAAGGGGAATTTGGAGTGGGGGGAAATGAGCTATAGAATTAGTTATGTTTCATTTCTAGTATTCTCTCACCTGTGATCGTGTTGGTCAAGTAAGCCATCAATGAGTGTGGCAATTCAAAAAGAAAAAAAAGAATATAAGAGAGTAAAGCCCTATAGAGAGGAGCATGATGTCTAAAATGTAAGTCAGGAGACAGAAGTTGGGGTCTTGCAATGGAGGCAGAAGCAAATAGGAACGGAATATGAATTTATCCTAGCTGAACAAATTGGTTTAGTTTCAAAAGAACAGAGGCATGTTTTGCCCCAAAGTACTGCAGGTAATGGTGGGTAGGTTGATGGTTTAATGGTGGTAGGCTTGGGGAACCATCTCCATTGCATCTTACCCCAACACACTCATATATGCAGTACGGAGGATTGGTGAGAATGCATGTGATTCATCTTTTGGTAGGTCAGGAACATCCCAAGCCCTGTCATTTCAGGGTCAAAACCTAAATCTGAGGTGGGAGTGTGGTCAACTCCTGGTGTCACAACAGATAGACTTGTGATGTCATTAAGCATGATGCATTAAGCAACAAGCATAGAGGCTCAGCATATGCCATTCAATTAATAACAACTATGGCCCAGTATGGACTGCCTGAAAGCAGTAGCCTGGGGCCTACTTTAGGGCTCAAGAATGTGGAGCCATCATGGCCCAGCCCCGTCCACATGGGGGACACCATGATGACGCTAGTGCAGCGCAGTGTCCGTGTGTCACGGCACCACACTTGTGTCATTGACACGTGACAGTGCACCAATGGCGCACTCATGGTGTCCACCATGCACACCAAAAAGAACGCATTTTCAGAGAGTTCTTTTTGGTGTGGAGGGAATAAAAATGGATGGCTCCAGCCCAGCCTTTGGGGCAGTCTGTCGATCTCCTATGTTTAGCATAAATGAGGAAATATTTCTGTGGTTGGAAATCCAGTTTTCCAAACGCGGCATGGAACAGGGACACACACACACATTTCCCAGCTGTTTCAACAACTTTGCATGCATGATTTTTAAAAATGGATGGGAGTTATAAGCCAGCCAAAGAAAGCTTTCAGAGTTCTGCTTGAATAGAAACAGTCAACAGACAAGAGTAGCTGTGGGAACACACACACACACACACACACACACACACACTGTTTTCAAGGCAGCATTCTCATCTTGAGATTCTTCTCACTCTGCTTGAGAACCAGATAAGAAGTTCCAAGCCCCAAACTCATTCATAGGAGTTAGGGTCATCAGTGACTATTAACTGAGATGGTAATATCCAATCTTCTGAGCCACGTCTCTACCCTTGAACTTCCAGGGGCATTGCTTCTGGGATGTCCGCTCATGAGATCACCTCTGTCCCTTCCTGTCCATACCTGAGCTGACTAATAGAATGGTGGCAGATATACCCATTTATATTCTTTGATATAGTCTAGGGATGGAAATATATTTGAAAAATGAAAAAAAGGTGGGGCTTCTCAAATGTCTGGAAAAGATTCTTGGATTATTGCAATCAATGAAGTAGAAGACTTACTATCTACCAAAAGGTCACTTGGGTTTTTGTGTGCAAAAAACAACATTTTCAGCACAGGAAATCCTTCACTGGGCCAGCAACAACATTTCTCTACAGAAAAGGGTATTTACTCTGCAGGAATTTTCTGTGCAAAAGCACCAACATGCATATGTACATGTATATATATTGCACAGAATCAGTCCTTTAGTGCAAATAACATTTGAAAACAACAAAGCATTTGATTACTTTCTTACAAGGAGAAAAAATGGTAATGTTGCTAATTTTTGCTCTAGCAATGGAATTTACAATGATTTACACCCCTACTATATCTCTACTCTGCCTCTCTGTGCACTACTCTTCTTATGTCCTTCCTCCCTATTATGAAAGCAAACATGTTTGTCAAGTGCTGTACAACAGAATGAGCCAAAGAGTGCATGAAGAAGATACTTTGGGTGCTGCACACATCTCCCTTGGCAGCAAAATTTGGTGATAGAGGGAAAATTTAGCGGCAGCTCAAGGGTGTTTAAATGTACTTTTTGTTTTGTTTTCCTCAAATATGCCAGTAATTTTAGACATTTAAAGTCAAAGTCTCCTTCCTCCCCTCTCTCCAGTCTCTCTCAGCACTGATCTCTCTCTTGCTTTCTACCTCCTCTTTTTGATTTATTTGTGCCTCAGTTGTTGGGATCACGCAGAAGGCTGTGCCTTTGTAGCATGCTCTTTTAATTTTGCACACCTAACAACTGGTTTTTAAAAAAAGAAACAGAAAACTAACCAAGAAGAGAGCTCCAAGCTCTGTTGAGATTCATCACTGTAACTCCTCTTTGGCAGAGTTGCAGCATTGCCTTTGTTGCAGGCAAAGTGCCCGACATTTTCAGATCTTGCTGAGCGAAATGTCACTTCGAGAATTTCAGCTTTAATCCTATTTTTGCTCTGATGGTTCGGTGCCATATCTGTATGCCCCAGATGTTTCAGGAAGCCACTTGAGTAGATCAATAGGTCATCAAAGCAAACCCTCAAGATAGGGGGAGGGGAAAAAAACCAAATTACTCCTCCTGCATTGTAAAAGTCAGTGGGACTTGCTGAACATTTTTTGAGATCAAAAGATGTGTTCAAATGATAAATCCATAGGTATCACAGATGTAGCCTTTTTTCCCTTGGGGTCTTTCTGTAACAGGCTTTTGAAGGCTACTCTTCTAGGCAGATTACGCAGAACTAAAAAAATACCATTTCCTATGGAAAAAAAATGGTATTTTTCCCCTCCCCAAAAAGATTGCAGCTTCTTGTAAAGTGAATTGTTTTAATCAATATTCAACTTCAACTGTTCCCTCACCAGCATCAGGGGTTCTCTGAATCAATACATTTGATTTGGTCTTTTCTATGTGCCTTCTTAGTATCGTAGCATCATGATAAAAACTCCACTAATATATTTGCTAAGATGCTGTAAACTATTTTTTTTCTTCAGTTTTGTTGACATATTCAGGACAGTTATCATGAAACATAACTCTTGCAGACAGTTTTTGTAATTCTTTGAGTCTCTAACCCTATTTCCAGTAGGGATAGAAGCAAAATCCAACACTGAATGCAGTAATATCAGAATTTCCTACTAATATCAGATTTTTACATCCTTTTCAAGCTGGACTGCCTTGTCTCAACAGAATCTGTAGCCAGGCAGGAAGGATTCATTGTCCTCAAAATTTACAGAACAATTCCCACTGACTTTTAAAATGCAGGAGGAGTAATGTAGGGTTACTTACATACACGCCTGTGGGGAGTATTGTATTACCTTAGAAAGGGATGAACAATGATGAAAGAGATGCAAATGAAAGAGAAAGGAGAAGCACATTTTTGCATATGCAATTGCATGTAAATACTTCACGCCAGCATGCCCTGTAGAAAAATGCATATTATTTTGTGTGTGATTTTTCAGCCAAAATCTGCTAGCTTGAAAACAGAATCCACCAACAGTGCTGTGCAGATGATGGAAAAGTCAAGAAATGCTGAAACAAATGCAGGAATGATTAGGTTTGATTCAATTTACTAGTTAGTAAATTGCCAAAGGTAAATGCTTGGGGGAGATATACAGGCTGAGATTCTGGGCTGCAGTTGTGGAGAATAAAGCTTGCAGGGGAAGGCATCGCAGATAAGAAAAACACAGAGCCACTATATGGAAGGAAAACAAGCTACAACTTCATTGAATATAGCTGACAGGTGGGATTGGCCCAAGGCATGGGTCAGGATCTGGCATCGACCAACCTGACAGTTGATCAATGATCCCCATTGCCTGGTCACGGCCGGGTCTAGGGATGACAGAAAGGGTGGTTCTCCAGATATCCACATCCTGCCCCTTGTCACCCTGGAGTTCACCCTGGCATTGGTGACTCCTTCTCCATCCTAGCACCCCTGGGTCCTCCATGGGACTCCCTATAACTGACAGCCATGCCCACCAGATACACATCCCATACTCCCGCCCCCAGAAAGTTGTGACAGGGATGCCCACGACCCTCCTGAAGAAGCAAACAGGGAGGGAGGGCAGGAAGATCCAAGATGGAATGGCCTCTTGCCAGTCACATGGCTGCTTCTGCCAATTCGAAGTCCCGTCCCTTCTGGCCACTGCATCCAATGGGCAGGCCAGATGTCCTGCCCCATCCAGTGATCAGAGCCAATAGGAAGCTACTACTAGCTTCTAGGGCATTCTGGGAAAAGCTGTATATGTTTTGCATTCAGTGAAATTATTTAGAAAAGTTGTTCCATAGCTTATCTTCATGCCAAGGGACTGGTGTACTTAGTGACACAAATAGGGCCTTTTAATTATGGCCAGCATTTAGTATCACAGCTACAGATGCTTAATTCTAGGTTATCCATAACTGTTCTGTATTCATGATCCTTGTGTAGTTCCAATCTAACTGCTCAACTTCCCTCCCAATCCTACATCTGCTTGGAAACAAGAGTCTGCATGTAGATAAATAAGCAGTTATGTAGCATATATGGCAACGAGAACAACTAAGAAAAATGACAGTTTATTGTAGAGTCCAGTCAAATGCAGAAAGGATTTGAGTATAAGATGTAATTGGCTTTTAGTAAGAGTTATTAAACACCCTTGAGACTTTCTCACCTTCTTCAAATGTGTGAATTGCATTTTGATCAATTTTTAGAATGACAAGAAAATCACAACCTGAAGGCAAAAGGTGCTTAAGGTGATTTGAAGAGAACAGCATTGCATAAGTTGAAGCATAGGTTTTTCCAGTTAAAGCTAAAGCTCGGCAATGCTTTGTCCTTGCATTTGGAGGTGAGTGGGAAGAAAATTGATCCACAAGAGGATCCTCAAGCAGGAATTTGAACCTTGGTCTCCCACTATCCTAGTCCAAATTTAAACCACTACACCAGAATGGTTCTCATGTAGATTGCCTATGTAAGGGAATCCTAGAAGATAAAAATGGCTCTGCAGAAATAACAGCCTTTGAACGCTCTCCTTGAATAAGCTGGGAAAATTTATTCAGAAGAGGATTGCCATTGCCCTCCTCTTGGGCTGAGAGAGTGTGACTTGCACAAGGTCACCTAATAGGTTTCTGTGGCCAAGCAGGCCCCACAAGGACCTATGCATAAAGAGATGTGCTGTGTCAGAATGACTATACTTCTGATCTAATATTCTTCTGTGCTTGTGATTCATGATGGCAAGAGAGATGGTGCAATAATATGGTAAGCGCTTACATCCTCCCCTTGAAATATTATTATACAGTAACTCAGCGTCCAATTTCTTCTTTGACTCCTGCTTTGATAGTTTACAAAGCACTCCCAGAAATGATACAGAATCATCTCCAGCAGAACAGAAAGTAATTTGGAGAAGTCAACGGAATGTGCGCTTCAGGTCAGCATCCATCAAGCATCCATCATTCTCTGCTACTATATCAGACTAGGTAAATACCTGTCAGAAAGTACAGGACTGCTGAGCAGACTTAACAGGCGCTCTTCCAAAAGTTCAGGGCAACTGTTGTTTGTGATCTTTTTTTCCTTCCCTTCCTTGCGTTCTCTTCCTGGACACATATGTCTTGGTGGAAAACTGTCAGGGCCTGTATAGCAAAGCAGAGATTAACAATAATAGACTACCCACTTGGCTATTTCAGAGTCTTTTTCTCCTTTTCTTTTGTCCCCCCTTTCATTTTGTCATGTTTAGTTGTGAACAAGGTTAGAGATGTTTGCACGACTGGCATCAATAGTGATTGGACCAGGCATTTACCAGAGGGCTGAAATAGTGGGGCTCACCATGGATCTGTGAGACCATCTTCCCCACACCAAGAATTTTCAGGACTGCAATTAAGGTCCAAAACATATTGCAGAAATAATCCATTTCGAGGCTGCTTTAACAGCCCTGGCTAAATGCTAGGGAATTCTGGGAACTGTAGTTTTGTGAGACATTTAGCCTTCTCTTTCAGAGAGCTCTGGTGCCACAATAAGCTACAGTTCCCAGGATTCCTTAGCACTGAGTCAGGGCAGTTAAAGTGGTCTCAAACTGGATTATTTCTGAAGCGTGTTTGGGACCTAAATATGGGGAGAGAAAAAAGTGTTGTTCCTCAAATAATAATTCTCCTCCCACCCCACCAAAGCAATTTCCCTTCAGCCCCCCAAATTTCTTGTACTGCAGTAATGTTAAGCTTCAGTCAGTCATTGAGAAATAACAGTTTAGGCTTCCAAAGGAATAGAATAGGCAGAGTAATAGAAGAGCAAATAGAAGAGTTCTAGGTGTGAACAATTTTCATTCTTTCAGTCTCTGGAGTGAAATTTGGGGACTGAATAAAATCTTTATTAAGGGGCAGAATTTGTGGGGCAATGCCCTCATTTTACCCTCCATAGATATAGCTGTTCTGAATACCCAACAAGCTTGATTTAAACAATTAATTGCAACATACAATGTAGATTGTTTATTTTGTACTTGGCTTGCAGGCCTGTGTGTATCGTTCCTCAAAATATCACTTTCTCTTAAAGGAGTAGATTGAACTCTTCGTACCTTCTGATTAGATGAGCTGAAATTATTTGCTCAGCCAGGTTTTGTGTAGATAAGAAGTTCAAACCCTTCTGGCTAAATATGGTAAACCTCTATGTAAATGAGTCCACTTTATTGGAAATGAAGTTAAGATCCAGAAAAACAGACACAGCTGTGAGTGGTCTCCAGGTAAGCTCAAGAGAGGGCCTTTAGGGAAGTCTTCACCATATTTTGTATTTATGAAAGAGTTCCCTTATGAATAGAGTGAAAACATGGACTGACAGCAGACCACTTTCTTAATTAAGCTGGCTAATAAAAAAAGGGGGTGATTAACAGTTTCTTGATTTTGAAGGCTTTCATGACTGGCATCCATAGTTTTTTTGTGGGGCTTTCGGACTCTGTGGCCATGTTCTAGAAGACTTTCTTCCTGACGTTTTGCCAGCATCTGTGTCAATTTATATATATACCCAACTCCTTTCCAGGCAAGCATTCTCTGAAGATGCCAGCCACAGATGCTGGCAAAACGTCAGGAAAAAAGACTTCTAGAGTATGACCACAGAGCCCAAAAAACCCACAAAAAACTATAGTTTCTTGATTTGTTTCCAAGATCTTAGATTTATTAGGGGAGAGCCAGAATGGTGCATTACACTATGATGTGGAGATCAGGATTCAAATCCCAGCTTGATCATGGAAACCAATGGGGTGACCCTGGACAAGTCACACTCTTTCAGCCTCAATGGCAACCCTTCCTCTTGAAACTTGCCAAGAAAACTCTTTGATAAGTTTGCCTTAGGGTTTCCATAAGTCAGAAATGACTTGAAGGCACGCAACAACAAACAAAGATTTATTAGGGGAGGCAAAGGCAGAAAGATCACTTATTAGATCCTGCATGGCAACAATTCTTCAATACACCATTGGGTTATCTTCTGCTTGCAATATTTTGCATAACAGTTGCTGCTTTAATGATATAACATAATAAGACTCTGTTCTGTCTTTGCATTTTGCCTTCCAAATCTAGCATCAATCTGAATTATTCTCTATTAATAATAATAGAGGAATAATTCTCTATGTTATTTCTCTCTAATTTTTTTTGTATCATCCTACTGATTGTTAACTGATACCACCATTGATGGTAATGTGATCCCACATGTTTGTTACACTTCTGACATTTATTATTCACATTTTTATAAATGCTCTCCAATTTCTTGGCAGTGAAGTACCAATGTGAGTGATACCATTTTGGAAATGGAAATGGATAATGCAGAGGTGATGACTGAAAGCTTCTGTGTTTGGTGCAGTGGAGCAATTAACACTGAAGCCAAAACTGGCCTCAGATTAACTCAACAATTCTCCAGTTTTCATTGGGCTTGGATAATTTTTCTGAGCCAATTTATTTGGCAGCAATGTTATTGAAGCCCTTGGGGTGGGGGAACCCAAATAGAAATACTAAAACCCTTTTCAATAACTTGTTTAAAATGTTTTAGCAGCATGCTGAACAAAGAAAGACAATCGTCTTTTGGAGGAATACTTATCCCAAAGGATGCTGTGACACATTTCACTCAGTGGAAAAGGTCAGGGACGTTTCTTTTAGTAAAGTGATCATTACAATCTTGCCAAAGAACAATTAAGCCCATGATGAATCCCAGTAGGCTTGAAGCAATCCACTCCGACTCAGGCAGTGACCGTGGGAAATGGAAGAGAAAAAGTAAAACCAATTGTTACTCATAACTAGGCTAGACCTTTTCTTTTTTCCTTTCCTTTTCTTTCGGTGTATTTTTGTTCAAAAATGTGGTTTATATCCATAACTTTTACTGCTTATTTCATCTGGTTTTCTTTTCACTGAAGAACATTGGTTGAGATTGTACATTATAATCCATATTTTGTAACTTTATGATTTCATAGAAAAAGCACATTCAGGTACATAAGGATTTTTTCCAAGACTGTAATCTGAATATTTTACAAACTATTGCAGTTTTGCCAAATAAGAGCTAGAATCACCCCTTCCCATCCCTAAAAGACTCCTTTTCACCATCATACATGTCCAAATCCTACTGTTCTCAACTTGACCCTGATAATATTGCAAGGTTTTGAAGAACGGAATACTTGACATGGCTTGTAGTGAAATCTTGATGAGCTCCATTGCTTTAGTCCTTATCCTCTCCTCTTCCTTAGCTTTACTGCCACTCTCCTTGCTATATTTGATTTTTGCCTTTTCCACTTCACTGATATTTTCTCTCTACATACTGGATTAAGACTGAAGTCTCTGGGTATCTGCAACCTTTCCTGTGTCTGACACTCACTGGCATAAAAGTTATTTTAAGGTCAGCATGCAGAAAAGCAACGCTTTTTACTGATAGCTGGATTTTGCAAATTTTCTATCCTTTCTGTGCAATGGATTTGACAATGATGGCATTTTGCCATTGGGGCTTTCTTTCACAGATATCTCTGCAAAACCACAAAGAAGATTTTTAGGAGAGATGCAGAGGTGATACTTCTTTAAAGAAAATAATTCTACATTTACCAATATGTTTTAGAATATCAGCAGAACACTTGGGGCATTCTGACAGGAATGCAAGTGAATTTCCCTTGATTTTTCTGTTCTGTTCAGAGATGCCAATCTGTACTAAATAACTGCTAGCAAAATTGTCTGACACTTGAAAGGCAGGATTGTAGAGAATGGATTGCAGGTAGCAGAGCTGGGGAATATGTGGCCTTGATAGTTGTTGTTGGACCGAAATTCCTTTTAGCCTTAACTGGCATAGTTGTATGGGGATGTTTCAACACCTACGCTGATTGACGAATTCTAGATTAACAGCTTAATCTCCAGATTCCATCCATTCTGTTTTTAAATTCAGATTGGTGAATATGCTGGGCACATTAATGGTGACCAGTGGCATCCAGAAAGCGCCAGCATGATGTAGTGGTTGAAAGTTTGCCTAGGACTCTGAGAGACCAGGGTTCAAACCCCAGTTTAGCCCATTGGGTGACCTTGGGCAAGTCACACCCTCTCATCCTCAGAGGATGGCAATGGCAAACCCCCTCTGAAGAAACATGCCAAAAAAAACCTATGATAGGTTTGCCTTAAGTCGCCATAAGTCAGAAACAACTTGAAGGCACTCAGCAACAACAACAGTGACTCTCAAAGCTTGCTGTTCAATACACGGGCCAGAACCATAGTTGGTTAGTCCCAAGTAGAAGCCATTAAATACATTATTTTATAGTAAGTCAAGACATAGTAATTCTCATTGATCCAGTGGACTTACTCTTATTGGGAACTGACAGTAGGCTTCAGGCCATGGATAGTCCATTTAGGTCATTGAGACTAACCGAGGACATGTTAGTACTAGAATGTATTTTCAGTTCATTTTCTTAATAAGAATTTCCTAAAACCAGTACATTTCTTTATATGTGGAAGAAGCCAAAACTGAACATCTCATGCAAAACATTTAGAGTTATCCATCTCCAACTCAATCAACCCTGGCAGTTGTTGATAAATTTCTTTGGTCTACCTGAGAAACCATACTGGTTTATCAATACATTTCTCCCCACTGAAGCTCTAGTTTTTTTATTTTGGGAAAAGCAGCCTGGAGAACAGAGATGAGACATTCAGCATTGACTGAGAAAAACACATTGCTCTTTCTCAGAGAGATAAGAGGTTGAGTTGGCATGGAAAATCACTAAGAACTGCATATCCTTGCTTATTAACTCTGAAAGTAGAAGGGAGGTGAGTTGTTTTTCTTAAAAGGTTATGTGTCTGTTAGTCTGAGATGTTGGTTTTTGAGGGCCAGCTATAATAACGTAAAGCAGAAGGCAATACACCTTAGCAGCAGGGGCTTCACAGTTTAACCTGCTTCTCGGTCGAATGAACAATTGATGGAATTTGTCCTGGAAGAAGTAGGTAGTGATTGGTTTCTCCTAATCACTTGACATTGTCTACCCGAAGCACTTCTTGTTTTAAAGACCGTGTTACACCTTTGACTAACACTAACTTTGAGTGAGGAAGGCCTTACCTATTCCCCACTGGTCCTTATTATTCTTAAAGGATAATTCTTAAAATTATCCTCAGAATAAAAGTACTTCCTTTACGCTTACAAAAGCATCTGTTTGTCTCTGCATTTCAAGGCATGGTACCATTTCAAGGTTATAGTAAAAAAGAAAAAGAAAAGGGGGAAGAAAAGGAAAACTTTAATGTAATGAAGCACAAACACCAACATATATAAATGGCTGTAAAGAGAGTGGTAGCAAGTCTTTACAGCTTTAATTGCATAAATATCTTCCCAATTTCCTTTGTCTTACAAATGCGGCGAAACGAAGCAATTATTTGACTAAAGCTGTGTGTGACTGAAATGTGGTTGGGATTAGTTTTGAAGATACTGGAGGTGATTTGGGTGCAGAAATAGCCTTTGTAAAGAGGTGATTAAACTTTCATAGAATCACAGAATCGTAGAGTTGGAAGAGACCACAAAGGCCATCTTGTCCAACCCCCTGCCATGCAGGAACTCTCAATTAAAACATCCCCATTGACATATGGGCATCAAGTCTCTGCTTAAAGACCCCCAAGGACTCCACTACACTTCGAGGGAGGAGTGTCTTCCACTGTCGAACAGCCCTTACTGTCAGGAAGTTCCTCCTAATGTTGAGGTGGAATCTCTTTACCTGTAGCTTGCATCCATTGCTCCGGGTCCTGTTCTCTGGAGCAGTCAGACTACCCCCAGTCAGACCATCTTGAAATGTTTTGAAAAGCTGAATAAGTTGGCTATCTATCCAATACCAAGAGCAAAAAGTAGCACCAGCTTTGTCCGTGTCTTAATTAAAACTGTTTTCCTGCATCACTGCATATGAGAGGTGGCTCTCTTCCTCCTCCTCCACATGCAGTGGCCATCAGTTTGTGGACTTGTCATTAAAGCCATGGAATTAGCATCCTAAAAACAATTATACATTGGAAGATCAAAGAATTGCATCTCAAGGTGAACAGCTTGCTTGAAGAATTTGAAAACACAATTGATCTTGTGGCTTGGCTTCCATGCTTGCCAGGGACCTGTACAGTAGTATTTTCCCTTTCAATTTAGAAAACCAGTTAAAGCAAAAATATTTTAATTACCCCTTTTCTCGCACCAGTGACCTCCAATTTCCTATGCTTCCTCCCTTCCCCATCCCAGTTCTGACATTAGATTATCCCAGTTGAGCAGTGTTGAATTATAACAGATATTTGTAACCTGATATTGCCCTTTAGAATGCCAATAAATAATGGCTCATTCCCCAAGGAAGGAAATACTACTTGACACAGATGACCAAGTATCCCTGGAGTGAATATTCAAAAGAGCCCCAGAAGGTTTTTAAAATAACTATTTAATTGCTTCATCAAATGATTAAGCAACTTCTTACGTTATTAGATTGGGAGAGGATGATGTTATTGGTTTTTTACTAGGCAGGTTGTAGTAACTGCTGGAAAAGCAGTTAAGAAAAAAATATTAAAAGAATGAAGCAAAGCATTTGAGGCAAACTGTAATAACAAGGAAGAACAAGGACTGGAATCCTGAAACCAGCTCATTTAACAGCCAATTCTACTGATAGGAGAGGGATCATATAAATGGCTGTGACTCTGAGATAGAGCTGCAGAAGGGGATGTGAAATGTTTAATTCACAGGGTAATTAATTTTTCATTAGTGTTGACCCAGAGTGTTAATGACACAGACACACTCCTCGGGTTAGCATTGGAAACGTTTGCAAAATTAAACTCTGTTGTCTGAACCCACTTTCACAAAGGCTTTAGCTGCTTGGTTGGAGAGGTATAAAATTCTCCATATCTTTATATAAAGTGCATATATATATATATATATATATATATATATATATGGAATCAATGTATAGATGACAAGTTGGTATGCAAATAATGAGAATGAGAGCTGCAAGAAATAATCTGCATGAGGAATAGTCTATGTACGAATTTAACTAAGATTAATAGCAATAGCAATAGCAGCTTCATTTATACACCACTTCACACCACACCAAGCACTCTCCATGCAGTTTACAACTGTAAGCCAATTGCCCCCAACAAGCTGGGTACCCATTTTAGTGACCTCGGAAAGATGCTAGGCTGTCGACCCTGAGCCCCTGGCTGGGACTGAACTCACAACCTTGTGGTTTGTGAGTGACTGTCTGCAGTACTAGCAAGAGAGCAGGACACCTTCTGACCAGTTACCCAATTTTGCACACTGTTCATCCCAGACAACATGTCTGATGGATCAGCAATTACTATTTGAAAATGGATTATGTAGAAAGAATGAGAAAGATAATGGCAATTTGAAATCACATACTGTCATTCCCTTCCCAGATTGGAAGCATTCCTTCTTTGGACTACAACTCCCAGAATCCCCCAGCCAGCAAACTGATGAGAGTGCTTTATAAACTGGTCTAAAAAGTAATCTCTCCATGCTCTGGCTCCCTCCCAGCTCTTCTCTGCATGCTTTGTTTTTACAACAGCAGGTAGTTTGGCTGCTGATTTCTGAGACAAGCTCCACCTTGACTTCATGGCTTGACTTTTCAAAAGCAGTATAAGAAAAGGGATAAAAACAAGCTTGCCACTATGTAATTATAAATATGATCAGCTAACCACCATCCCTACTTTCATGAGAATTTATTAAAAACTCCTCTTATATAAGTGCTGCAACGTCGGTCTTTATATCTTTTTAGAGTGGATCAAAACATGTTCCCATTACAGCTTTTTCTGCCCAAGTAGATTCAGGATGACTCTGTGCTATGCTACCAACCATATGCTTTTTTAAAAAAGTTACTTGAAAGGCACTCTAGAGATGAATAACTTTGATTCTGCCACACCTGTCAAGACATTTAAGAAATATGACTTCAGGATGATGCTCATCCACTTAAGAAATGCTCTTCAAAGGTTCCCCTGAAATCACCACTGCTGCCACAGATAATTCGACAATAATATGTCCTCTGTTGTTAATCAGTAAGTCATTAACCTTAACTGAATTAGAATATAAGGACTTGTAAGGGAAAAATTAAAGCCCCTTCAGACTGTAAGTCCTGGTTCGGTTGAAGTATATTACTTTTCAAGCTCTGATTTAGATGTCCAAGGGCCTGCACAGTGGATTGACAGCCAGGCAGTGGACAGATGAACATTTCCTGCAGTCTGGCAGTAGAACATATGCTCTATATTCATAAGATCTCAGATCAAGTCCTTGGCAGATGCAGGATCTTGAGTAATATTGCTGGGAAATACCTCTTCCTGAGAACCCAGAGCACCACTGCCAATGGAGCAGACAGTATTACATCTACTAGGAAGTGCCAGAGTGCAGCAAGAATGCTTAATGCACATAAGAAGCTCCTGATGAACATCAAATACATCCAATGTGTATCAGAAGTGCTCAATGCATGTAACAAGTGCCCAATGCTCACCAGGAGCAGCTGATGCGCATCAGAAACACCAAGAGCACATCAGAACACACTTCCTTCTCTCTGAAAGTATATATCCACAATTTACTAGCAAGCTTTTGTTGCATTTCTGCAATGTACCTACAGATTCATAAAGTTACAAAACACATTTCTTGGTGATGTAATACTGTCCTCCTATTTGTAACATTAAGCATGTAGATGAAAGGCCCTCCCTCCATTTTAACTGCTACCATCATGGCCTTGGAGGGAGAGAACACTGCAATATCTGCTGGATGGGATCCCATTTCCTATTGCCAATCTCAACTATGGTTGTTGTCACACTGCAGAATGAATACACTTTGACACTACTTTAGCTGTCATGGCTCAATACTATAGAACCTGAGATTTATAGTTTGTTGTGGCACCAGAGCTCTAAATAGCTCATAAAACTACAAATCCCAGAATTCTATAGCATTTAGCCTTTGTAGTTAGAATGATGTAGAATTACTTTAATTTTGCAGTATAGATGAGTTCTTATTGAGTTTGTGCAAAGAATCTCTTCAGGAGAAGTGTTGTTTCATGTTGTTTCTTAAATTATTAGTTAGCATTAGTCTCCCCAGAATAGTGCTTTGATAGATGCTTAGGTGATAAAAGAATATAATATTTTACATCAGTTTTAAAAAATGTTTGGCATATTATACACATATTCTACTCAGCAGCATTACATAAATAAGTGCCATTTTTCTTCCTATTTGCTAACATGAACACATTTACATGTGCATATATATGGATATATTAATTCTCTCTAGTGTATTTGTAATGGATTTCGAATATTTGCACTATCACACATAGTGATCCTCCATCAGATGGCACTGTTTGGATGTAGGATTTAATCTTACAGAAACCTATTAATACTTCTATAGATTTCCAACTTTCTCCACAAGAGGTGAAATTGATGTAAGGGGAAGCATCTCTATTGTGCTTGCAAAACAGAGAACTTCAGACTTGGTTATTTTCCATCCTTTGCACCCATTCAGCCAAAGACTCAGTTTAACACTGGAGGAGGACAAAGCTCTACTGGACTCATGTGGATAGAGGCAAGGGCAGCCATCATAGGCGTAGTAGTGACTGGTAGCTTCCCCATCATTCTGGAAGCCAATGGCTGTTCACTGTGTGGAATATGTTCCTCTGCCACTGCACTATGAGTGAATGGGGAAATCCCTTGTATAGTCAGTGTGGTGCAGTGGTTGAAGAGTAGAACTTTTTATTTTTGTATTTATTTTATTTTATTTTATTTATTTTTATTCTGCCTTTCTCTCAAAAAGGGACTCAAGGTGGCTCACAATATAAAACACAATAAAACAACATTTTAACAAACAATTAAAATAGCATTTTAACAAACAATTAAAATAGCCTAATTAAAAGGTATCTGTACACTGGGATTAAAAGCATAATTTAGGCGGGGTACAGACCACCCAGAAGAGGTGCCTCCTTGGTGCCTCTCTCAGCTGCACAGCTGCTCTGCATCATACAAATTGTGCGTTGCAGCTGCGCAGCATAAAAGGAGCTCAAAAAAGCAGCTCCTTTTTCCTGTGCCGCAAAGCACCAAAGACGGCACCTATACGTCGCAGCTGCGCAGCTCCGTATGGAAGCTGCACAGCTGCAACATAACGGTTACGTGAGCCATGTGTAAGGTGATGCATAATGGCAGCGCATGCATGAAGTGCTATGGTTGTGGGGTGTGTGCACGCGCCGCCCTGAGGCAACCCTAGCATGTCGTCGATGCACCGCAAAGGGCCCGTCTGGAGAGGGCCTTACTATTTTTATCCAGTGACAGCTAGCTGCTTCCATGTCAGTGGGACAGTGAATCCGTTCTGGGTTTTCCATACTGTAATGGAGCCAGCCAGGGGGCTGAACTGTAGCTTCCCATAAAGTAAAGAACTTCTTTTAAATTCAGAATAAAATCCAGAACAGATTTACAGCCCTGCTGAGATAGAGGCCACCAACCATCACTGTCATCAAGTTAAACCACTTCTCCCTCCCCATTGTGTGAGCTACTTTTTCATTAAACAAATTGGCCTTTCATCCTAAATTCACATTCCCCTCTAAGCTGTTGTTACATAAAGCAGTGAATAACTGAGGAAGTTGTTTTGGACAAATATAGATATTCTAACATCATAGCTCTCTTTGGAAGCAAAAACTAAACCACTGAATACAGCTCTGAGACAGTAATTTCAATTGTGTTGGTGCATATGTGTGTTTTCTGAAGTGTTTCATTACTCTGGCTTGGAGATAAAAGGTCATATCTAAGTGCCAAATACTTACCAACACAAAAGCTGCACTTCAGTGACTGGCTTCCATCAAAGCGTCCCCCCTACTCTAAAAACTAAAGTGGTTTGCATTGTAATGCTCAGCAAAAAGTAAAATACAACAAAGAAGAACAATGAAAAAACAGAATCAAAAAATTTCTCATTGAATTGTTCACCCATTTGTAAACTCAGCCTAATGTCAGCTTTTCCCACTTCAACAATAAATTGGCCATTTTCCTTTCTTTCCCCGTAATAATAAAGAAAAATGCATACCATATCCTGCTGTGTAGCAATGTGGGGGGAATTTTAAATATATATTCCTTGTTAGGGTAATGGCATCGGCAGAGGTGGAGCAGGGTGGAGGAACAATTCAGGAGGGACTCTGGGTTCTTCATGGAGCAGAAGATCTAATGGGAAACAACGGCTTCCCCTGAGATTTGTAATTACCTGGCTCAGAATACAAATAGAGGAACACTGAGAATGTGCTATGGTATTCTAAGCATCCACTCACTTCAGCTGTTTCTCTCTAGCTTGTATTGGAATCTGAGCAGAGATTCAAAATCATACTTTTGGGTGCTATGATTCCTAGAACTGCCTAAGAAATTCTACCAGTTGGAGTCCAGGAAAGTAGCTTTTCTGAGCTCTGAACCAGAGAAGAGCTTTTTCATATCCTTCAACTGTCCTCATTTGGCAGGGACTGTGCAGATTAATCCTGTGCTATCCCATTTTTACAACTGACTTTAAAATGTCCCAGTTTTTGTCTCCTTCACCCACTTCCTCCCTTTGTCTATGGCTTACTTTAGTGCTACAAACTGAGGGGATGTACAGACTGGCACTTTATGCTGGCCTGTACGTGGACTAGGGCAAGATAAGGACTGAGCGTTTACATGCTCAGAAACCCTAGGCGCCATCTTTGCACGCACCCATTCAGATGGCATGCACCATGATGATGTCTGTTGTGCGTAATGTCCAAACGGCACTGCACACAAGGGACACCATAAGGCCATCCTGCAGCCCTTATGACACTCCTTCTAGAGCGAGTAGCTGCATTTCAGATTGATAACTGGGGGATCTAGAGGTGACCATATAACATTGAACTTAAAGTCTCTCCACTGGCTGCCTATTAGTTCCTGGGCACAATACAATGTGTTCGTTATGACCTTTAAAGCCCTTCATGGCTTGGGTCCAGCTTATTTGTGGGATTGCCTTCTTCCATACAATCCACCTTGTGCGCTCAGCTCCTCTGGGAAAAGTTTACTGCAGCCAGGAAAAACTAGGTTGGCTACAGTTACCCAGAGGGCCTTTTTGTCTGATGTTCCCAGGTTATAGAATGGCCTGCCAGAGGAGATCTGGTATATTACTAATCTTGACTGCTTAAAAAAAGCTGTCAGGATGGATCTCTTCTGACAGGCCTTCCCAGATTAACAACTCAGTCACCTCCCATTGACTACCTTGTTTGCTTCGTTTTAACAATTTTAATTGTATTATTTATTATACTTATTGTTATTAATTTTGGGTTTATGGTGGATGGGTGGGTGGGTTTTTGGGAGATTTTATTGTACTGTATTTATATTTTAATGTTGTAAGTCACCTTGATCTCATTGGACAGGTGCGGGATAAATAATAATAATAATAATTATTATTATTATTATTACTTTTCTGTAATATTGACCATGTTGTAGAGAAATTAGAGGTAGGGGTGGCATCTGTGTCTCTGAGAGAGAGAAACTGAGAGAATACCAGGGGGACTGTAATTCAAAGGAGTTCTCCTAAAGAAAATTTAATCTTAACTGGCAAAGATTTCCCCTTTTCTGCTTTTTGCCAGGTGTGTTTATTCTTTTTGCTTACCCCAGAAAGCAATCTGGAGTCATGAGTTAATTCACCTGTAAGTGTGGCCTTTCCTTTTTCCTACTGCATATGTTGTATTTAAGTACAAATGAATTTTGAAACCTATTCCAGGCAATAAAGGGATCATGCTTTTAGTTAAGGTTGGGAATCATTACTTTTGAAAACGTTAGCACAATATTAGGTGTTTATCTTTATTTTATCTGAATAGTATAAATGGTTTGCCTGCTTTCCACCAAACTCTGCCACAAGGGATTAAATATTAACAGCTCTGTGTTCAAATGTGTCATGCAGAAGGCTTCTCTGGATTTTCCCCTCCTGGTTGTGCTGTCTGCCCTTCATTTCTGACACACCAGTATTCTCTCTAGAGTAATTGTTAAAACCTTCCCTGTTCTATCATTTGGCACTGTGTTTGGAAGAACCGTTGATAGCTTTTGCTGTTATCCTTGCTGGGCAAATTATAGTACCCACATTGGGCTCAAGGGGTCTAACCTGGAGATGAGTATCTTATGGGAGGAGGAACTTATTATCACCTGCCACAGTCTGGTGCCTTTATCGGAGCAAGCAGTTCAAAAATGCAGTGAACTGCTGGATTCAAATAACCTTTACCAGTGATATTCACAGCAAGGCACACTAATAACAAACACTCCCCCAAAACCTTTCCCCAAAATGTTGTTTTTCTTCCTTCTCTTCCTGTTCCATGTTTTTAATTCACTATATTTAAAAAGCGTTTACAATGACAACTGCCAATGATTCTCAGACCACAGCTTCTAGCTGATGTTTGACTGTTTCATTGTAATTAACAAACTAGGAGAAATATCCAAGAGATATTGGCTTTATAAAAGAGAGATGTTGCTTTGATAATTGTTATGGTTAAAGGTCTTCT
>NC_056529.1:12499307-12560404 GCF_019175285.1 Sceloporus undulatus | reverse complement strand
CTTCCTTCCTTCCTTCCTTCCTTCCTTCCTTCCTTCCTTCCTTCCTTCCTTCCTCCCTCTCACAAACACACACACTCCACTCCACAGCAGATATACTCCATTAATACTTTATAGAGCCATTCTCCAGGAGGATAACATGTCGAAGGAGTAGTCACTCACTCCGATCTCTGCTTCAAAAGCACCATCATGAATTTTAACAGAGTCTACACACACATCTCTTTTTGAAGATTTGCAATGGTGACATCTGGAGATCATTGGCAATATGATGCAGTCAAATGCTTTGGTGACCTTTTGCAGTTGCATGTGGTTGACAGTTGGGTGAGAATTTTGTTTTAAATTTGCAAGATTTTCACATTTGGGAATTGAAAGAACTCTATCCTTTCTCATTATCTGCTTTTGCCATCTTAACTACGCTCTGATATTGCTTAGCCATATATCCCCCATTTTCATCTGCAAAATGTTGGAGGGTATGCCACCAGGAGTGGTCTCTATTTCATAGTGCTGAGTAAGAATTGCAACCAGTAGCTTTCTGTATGGGAACAGGATCTTGCTGATCAATGGGGCTTTCTGGCTCAAATATTCATTCTTATTAGTTTTGCCACAGTATATGTCTGAGCCAGCATGGTGTAGTGGTTTGAGCATTGGACTATGACTCTGGAGAGCAGGGTTCAAATCCCCCCTCAGCCATGAACATGCACTGCGGCAAGTCACACTCTCTCAGTCTCAGAGGAAGGCAATGGCAAACCCCCTCTGAAGAAACTTGCAAAGAAAACCCCAGTGCCTTAGAGTCACCAAAAGTCGGTATTGAATTGAAGGCACTCAACAACAATAGCAAAAATGTCTACTCTGTTGTACAGCTAAAGGGGTTCATAGAGTAGCTTATATAAAAATATAAAATAGCCTTTACGCTATGATTTACAGTCTGAAAAGACATGACACAAAAGGAAAAATTGATAAAGAAAGGAAAAGGATAAGACACCCCCCCCCCACAAAAGTTCATCATGTTATTCCCATCCCCCTGCCCTGGCTGGATGACAGCTGGAGAGAAGCAAAACCCACTGAAGCTGGCCTTGCTTTCTTCTTTCTATCTAGTCTACTACAGTCTTCCAGATTCAAACATGCATCTCTGTATTTCTCAATTTTCACTTCCCAGCATGGCTGCCTACAGATGGAATCCTGCTGGTGCTTTGGGCTGGCCTTAGTTCTATTATACAGATGGTTGCACTATCTTCAAGAATGTGTAAGGATGGGAGCAATGCCAAGTGGCATAACCACTGCACAAAAGGCAAATGCAAGGTATTGGTGTCTTTTGCACAAATTATTATGCAATGGTGAGATCCAGAATAGCTTTGCTGGTATAAATTGATGCTACGCAACTACTGAACATTCCTTTCACCGTTATCTCAGCGCTGGCAATATGTGAACCTCCCCATCCTAATGAAGGAGTTAGAACTAATTGTGGCTCCCTATCCAGAGTACATAGAATGACTAAGTTGGTTCTTTTCTGTGTAATTTGCATGAAACAATCTGTAGGACAGGACTGGGGAATCTATGGTTCAATTATTGAGGGACTACTGGTCCCATCATCTCTTACTCTGCTGGCCAGGTTTGGTGGGAACTGGAATCAAACATCTTCTGGAGGGCTCCCCCCCCAGCTCTCCTTTGTGAAGGAACATTCTTAAGTTTGAAGACAAGGAATTGCTTTTAAGCAAGAGCTGAAAGAGTGTGCATGCTCATTTTTTTCATCCTGTCTGGTCCAAAACAGACTTCAGAAACTGAAGGATTTACTGCTGCAGTATGGATCATTTTCTCAGCCTACCTACCAAGCCAGCTGCACTCATGATTACCCAAACCTGCCATTTCTATGGATAAAAATACAAAGACCTGGAAATGGCTCCTCAGCTTGATCCATTGGGGTCATATGTGTTATCTCCTGACAACACAGCAAATAATGTGTAAAATAAGCTCTAAAGTTAAGCTGTCCTGTCTCTGCCTACGTAACAACACTTCCAAAGCACCTTGTAGCGGTGATATAATTCTCTCTACAACTCCTGTGAGATAAAAATGTGTAATCCCTATTTTCTCCTGGGGAAAAAATGAAGAGATGGAGGTCATATCCTGCCCTATGTGTTCCGATGGCCAGAGAGGATAGAGATGGTATTTTTATTTATTGAATCTTCCTTCTTCCACTCCTTCTATCCATACCACAAAAGGAAACACTCTAAGGCAGAGGTGCACAGATATGAGACCCAGGACTGGATGCCTTGTCCTGAATGTTTTGCAACCCTCAGTCCCTCTGGATCATAGCCAGTCTGCCCTCCTTCCCGCCCTCCATCCCTCTTTCTCTTAAATGTTAAACTGTGCAGGGAAGCCCTGAACCTTTCTAGAGGTTTCCAGAAGCAATTCCAGAAGAAGGCAGAGGGGACAGAAAAGGTGTTGCAGAACTTCCTTTGCACTGTTTGCATTAATTCTTGACATTTTTAGTTTCTGGGGTTCCCAGAGTGTCCCAAGGCAGAAAATTGATCCCAGGATGACCACTGTTGCCAACTTGAGTTAGAATATTGATAAAGCACCAGAAAAAAGTACCCATCTTTTCAGAATCCAGAAATGAGTGTAATTTACAAAAGATTCCACATAAACATTAGGAAGAACCTCTTTCTTTCTTTCTTTCTTCTGTATGATCTATTTGATATCAGAATACATTGCCTTGGAGAATGGTCCATCTTTGGAGGTCTTTAAAGAGATCTGGATAGCCATATTTCAGGAGTGCTTTAGCTGTGTATTTCTGCATGGCAGGAGTTGGACTAGATCACTCTTGAGTTCCCTTCCAATTATATGATTACATGATACTAGTTCATATATATTCTTGAGAACCATGCTTTTTGAGGATGTGGTAATTCTATTCCTGGTGCTATTCTTAATATTTGTATAACTATCTAGAATTAATTAGCCTGTAACACACTGGTGAATGTAGTGGTTTGCGAGAGGAGATGAAGATGTAAAAGAAGGATAGGTATGAGATGAACTGACCATTTCATTACAGTATTTTTAAAGAAAATAGTCATGTGTCCAAATGGACACCCAATCCTAGCTTTTGAGTCCCCAGTGGAGACACATATTATTTAACCAATGAGCCAGGAACACAGATTAAATTCGCAGGTTACACTGACTATTAGGATATAATGGCCAAGGTCTTCCTTTGCATCAGCATAATGTAAATATCCACCAGCAGAGTTTTATTACATAACTCCTATACTGAATACCAATGTAGCACAACATATTTGTGCCATTTGTCAATGCATGTGACTGGCAGAACACTGTGAAACTGCAATGTGCAAAGGCAATGCATGGAGGCAATGCATAGTCACATTCTACTCTGTATATTTCAATGCGCTACCTCATCAATTAACAGTCCCATATGTGCAGCAGGCTGCTGTCAGCTGAATACAACACTTGTGTATTGTCTGATCCCCCCCCCCCACTCTACATGCATAGAGGGGCAGCCTGGGTACCGTTTGGTTAGAATCTGAGCTCAGCCGGCCTCTTTTCAAAACTGGGAAGCTCCCGTTTTTGCAAATCCGCTGGCTGAGCTCGGATTCTAGCCAGAAGTTAACCTGGCTCCACCTGGCCAGTGGCATTGGTGGCAAAATGCATGCAATAAAATCTGGATGTATCCCAAATTTGTATTGAAATTGGCAGTACAGTAGTAAGTCACATTTTGTAGCTGCGTGCTAATCTTCTAAATCTCAAGATTGTATGTAGGAGAGAAGCTTCCACTCATAAATCATTTCAATGAGAAAATGGATAATCAGTAACAATGTCTTTAAAAACACCTTGCATTTCATCAAACAGCAAGTGATCCTACCGACTCCCACAAAGTGGTACGACCTTCATGAAAAATGTGCAAAGGTTGCAGACATTTTCCATCCCTCTTTGCTGGAGGACAATTATCCTTTGAGTTTTCCACTTCTTCAAATTTTGCCATGCTGGTCTCTAATCAATTAGTAAATCAAAAAGTGGGTTAGGGGAAATTTTGTACAAAATGGGCATCTTTTAGGGGAAAATGTTTGCAAACATGTGCATAGGAAGGAAAACCATACATAAATGCATATTAATGTTCAGGTTAATGCAGCCTTTAAAAAATGCAAACAGGTGCAGAAATGAGTAGAATGAACTCATGAATGTTACAGAAAGCAAACCAGATATGTCTGGCCTCCTGTAAAGTTCACTAAGGCAAAGAAAACTTTCCCCATGCCTACTTGGATGGCCAATTGCAAACTTTTCATCAGAAAAATATGTAAAGGGTGGTTGATAGCCTGGGGAAGTTGCTGAGATCTGGTTGACTAGTGAAGTGGTGGCAGTTCACAGCAGAATAAGCCTGGAAGGCTGTGAGGTTGTTAAATTCGACAGGCTGCTTTCACACCGGCTATTATTGACTGTTCCAAATGCTTCCCCCTGCCATTCCATTTTCCAATGTGTCTGCAAGATATTCTGTCATATATAGACTGGTTCCCTGTTACATATAGCGTTTTCTATGCAAATGCTGGCATTGGGGGATGGAAAATTCAAAACGTTATTCTATACCAATTGGGAAGAAAAATGGAACCGAGACTTTTATTTTCTGCAATATAATTGGACTACGTGCAGTAAATTGAACAACTTGTGAGAGGAAATCTAAATCTGTGGCAATCTATTTATTTCTGCAGACTTTATAACTGTGCTAGAATGCCCAGGCAATTTAGGCTCTGTATTTGGAAGTATTTTTATTGATTTTTTTTCTTTAAAAAAACATAACTACAGTCAAATAGTCATTCCTACCAAAGCAACTGAATAGACCTTAAAGGGGCTATAGGAACACAGCCTGAGAATTTTCATAAAAGGTCATTCTGTTTGCCTCCTGCTGAAGTTAAACCAGTAATGGCTGATCTGGCATTGCAATTCCTTTCATGCTAGTAGGTTTTTAAAAAGATTTTGCAAGAAGTCTTAAGTCAAAAATGACTGTGAGAAACACAAGGCTTAATTCTACCGCAGAAAGATAATAGGTTCCTGTAAAACGAACCAAAGGCCATGTTGTTTATAATAGCCGAGACCATTGGGCCATCCTGTCCAGTTGAGCCTGCTTTTGTTGGTGGCGCTCTCAAAGGCATAGTTATCAGTACTAAAAATGTGCAAATAATCTGCTCGGGAAGATTGCTTTTGATGATTTTTGCCTCATCCTCAGTTCCTTTGAACTGGACATGATTTATGGCTTAGAAATATCATATTCCTGGATAGCTGTAGATGTATTTAGAGGAAAAAAGCAGAAGGGTGGATGTATTCAAGCAAAACAAACAGGTACACAAAGTTGCACACATTTGAAAAAAACATAAGGAAAAAAGAAGAAGAAGAGATGGGTTGTAATCTATAAATAATTGGCTAATTTCCAGGATCACACTTTTAGAGCATAAAGCTCTGCCAGGTATATCTGCACATTCAACTTACCTGTTGAATGGCTGGGTATCTCTCCATGGTCACCCATTGGCTAGTGGAGAAAGGGTGAAACAGAAAGATGACACCAGGATGCCCTTTCCACCTTCCAAATAGCTGCAGGAATAGATGCATAGAATCACAGAGTTGGAAGAGACCACAGTGCCTAATGCCTCACTACACATGTTAGCTGCATACAAAGTTGAAGGACCCTATTTATGGTCCCCCAGGCCCTACATCAATGGCCTTCCCTAAGCATGCCAGCTCACATCCAAGAGATCTGGAGCTTTGAACACTAGACCATTTGAATGCAAAACATGTGCTTAGCCTCTCAGCTTTGGACTTCTGTGAGTTGCTGTCAGCTTTTCAGAGGAAGAACAGGGCATGAATGTAATAAAAGTCATCAATCCTGCATGTCACAGCAGACACCTATGCGAGCTAGGATGTATGGGTTTTACCCATGGCAGCAGCCCCCTTCCACATACACATGTGAAAGCCCAACTGATACATATTACTCACACACTTCCTCAGGCTTGAATGGACCATGTTGAGTTTTTCTGGACTAGAGTAGTCAATGATTGATTACATCATTATACATTGCACTGTTGTTTCTGCAAATCATAGGCAGAGACTTACAGAGTTATACCAGCTAAATGTTCAGAGAGTGGATAAAAATTTGGAGAGAGGGTTAGTATATTTTAAACACATCTGACAGCAATTCTTAGTTCAAGTCTGCCCCCCTTCCCAATTTTTCTGTTGTATTCTTTTCTGTAGCAGTGAATGCCAGTCACTTATTTATATGGGAGAAAGTAAAGAGACAAACTTAAAATTATCAGTGGATTAAGAATCTATCATGCCTCTAGAAAATCCAGTTTCATAGAGGATAGCAGCTTTTGCCCCTCCAGTGAGCAGTTTTTCCCCAACAGCTGCCCATTTACAATATCCCACAGGACTTAGTGGGAACTTCAATGAAACCAACTAGCTTACATCTGCAGAACTTTGCCATGTGTTTTGCTTCTTGATCATTAAAAAATGTGCCTGGATTGGAAGCTGGGAATAGGGATAGACAGTGATCTATCTATCGCATAAGAAGGAACCAGGAGCTAAAGGTATAACACTCACTTTGGACCTGATCCAGCTGAGAGGATATACTTTGTCTATGTTGTAACTCAGTGATTCTCAAACTTTGGTCCTCCAGGTGTTTTGGACTCCAACTCCCCGAAACTCCAGATAGCTTGGCCAACAGTCAGAAATGCTGGGAGCTGAAGTCCAAAACATCTGGAGGACCAAAGTTTGGGAATCATTGTAATAGGGGCATAATTGTAGTGCGCTTATTCTTCTTATTCTTATACTTCAAAGGCCTTCCTGCCCATGTTTCTACAGGTTCTTTTTCAGGGGCGGGAAAGCTATTAACCTCCTATTAAATTAAACAAAACAAGGCCTTCATTTGAACAAATTTGTACATCATTATTTTCATTGGGACCTTTTGGTTAGGCTGGAACTGTAATTTGCAATGTAGAAATCTCAGATACATAGCTGGTCTAAATCTTGTTTTCAGACCCATTGAATTAGTGAATTTCCCTATGTGTCACCATTTAAAAACTGATTGAATGAGTCTACTCTAGTTGAGACTAACCAACAGAATGCCAGCAACTATTTTGGACAGTATAATGCCAATGGTCTCAATTTTATCTCCAAGAAACTAACAAAAGACTGTTTGGTAATGGTACAGAAGTATCAAGAGATTATTTCAGAGACTCCAAGACAGCAAATCATCCCTAGAGTGTGATTAATTGAAGAGAGGCTTCTTCCATCTCTTCACTGACAGGCTTCTTGACTTTATAGAAGTATCTGACAAAGATGACCTACAAGGACAAGAATTTATTTTTTGCTATGCTTCCCCAAGGACATTGCTTGGCCCCTTAAGAAATAAAATCTCTGGATTGAACTTTCCCCACACCTACAGCCTGTTAATAGATGTAGTATCAGCTTTGCCTCTCATTCTCTTTCTCAGGGCACTCCTAAACTGGTCTAAAGAAGTCATAGAATCATAGAATTGCTGAGCTGGAAGGGACCACAAGGCCCATCTAGTCCAACCCCCTGCCATGCAGGAACTCCCAATCAACAGTGCTATATAAATAAAGCATAAATCTACAGTGCTATATAAATAAAACATAATAATAACAATAACAACAACAAAGTTTTTTTTTTTACAATATAGTTCCTTTTGCTGGCTGTTATTGCCTCCACATCTACTTACTTCATTCTTTTGTTTGTAGCAATTTCTTGATTCTGCAGTAGGGCTCTTCCAAAGGTCTTCTTAAACCTAGACATGGTTTGCACTGGGGGTCCTGTCATATGAAGGACAATTTTTCTCCTCTTTGAATTTAATATAATTTTGAGTTATAGTACAAAAGTGTTATTTCACGTATGGACTATAAGAGGAGAAGGAAACATATTGTTCCAGTATGTCTCAAAATTAAAAAGAAATCTATTTTAACTGGGAATAAAATGTTGCCAGAATATAGTCTAGGACAAAAACAAAAAGGTCATTTGGGCATTTTTCTTTTCCTTTCTTTCCCTTTTTATTGTTTAAATAAGAACTACAACACCAAATACTGCAACCTCCAGATACATTTGCCCCATCTGGCTGAGTCCTGTGAGATATCTTATCAAAACATGCCTGTGAGTTTTATTAATCTCAATAAACTCCAGGCTACAGCCTATTTGAAAGCATTGGCACTATACAGATGGGCACTATAGTGTGAGGGGTGGCATTTCCAGACACCCCTTGCCCCTCACATGTGACGAGGGCATCAAAATGGTGGCACCCTGTACAGATGGGTGCTGCCATTTTGACATGACTGATGCTTAGCACTACGGCGTCATAATCGTGCCGCAAGAAAAACCTGCTTTTTACGGGTTCTTTTGGCTCTGCGGGGAAGTCCAGTGGTCTGGAGGCTGCAGCTTCCCCATGGAGCAAAGCAAAGTGCTGGGAGACGGTCCTTTTTGGACTGTCTGTCCCATGCCTTACTTCATGGCAATGTGGGTAGTAAAGAAATTATAAGCAGGCCCAGCCAGGTAGCTAGTCAGTCTTTTCCTTGTCTCCCGCAACATGGCTGTTTCACTATAGGGAGGAGATGGACTAAGTTGCCTTCACAGACCCCTGTGAGGACATCATGGTCACCCGGGGAAACTGGGGACCATGGGTTAAGAACCACTGACGTAGTACAAATAGGCCCATAGATTTGCTCAGTGAAAGCAAGGCCTGAAGTCATCACATAATAAATAATAATAAATAAAATTTTTATTTATATGCCGCCCTTCCTCCGATCAGGGCGGCTCACAACATAATTAAAATACAAACAGTTCCAATAAAAACATATTTAAAACAACCCAACAGTAAAGCCCCAAAGCCCAACCTCTTGGCCACGAAAGAGAGGAGGGAGGCCCACAGGATATTTACTCGGGGAATGCCTGTTGGAATAGGAAGGTTTTGAGGTCCTTCCTAAATTGGGCCAGGGTGGTGGACGAGCGGAGCTCTGTGGGCAGCGCATTCCAAAGGGCTGGGGCAGCTATGGAGAACGACCTCCGAGTAGTGGAGGCCAACCTAGCCCTAGGCACCTTCAGTAGCTGCTGCCCAGACGTTCTGAGAGTGCGAGGCGGAATGTATGGGGAGAGGCGGTCCTTTAGGTATCCTGGGCCCAAGCCATTTAGGGCTTTATAGGTAATTACCAACACCTTATATTGAGCTCGGAAGCGAATGGGCAGCCAATGAAGATCTTTTAAAACTGGTGTTATATGGCTGGTCCTGGACGCACCAGTGACCAGCCGGGCTGCCATATTTTGCACTATTTGCAGCTTCCGAGTTTGGTATAAGGGTTGCCCCATGTAGAGTACGTTGCAGAAATCCAGTCTCGAAGTTACCAGAGCATGTACAACAGTTTCTAGGTCCCTCTGGGCCAGGTATGGGCGCAGCTGGCGAATCAGCCTAAGCTGATAACAAGTGCTCTTGACCGTCGCATTCACCTGAGCAGTCAGGTGAAGCGACGAGTCAAGAAGCACCCCCAGACTGCGCACGGAGTCCTTCACAGGGAGCGTGACCCCGTTCAGGACAGGTGGAACCACCGCCATTCCTGGACCAGGGGAACCTATCACTAGTACCTCCGTTTTCTCTGGATTCAATTTGAGTCGGTTTTCCCTCATCCAGCCCATTACTGACTCCAGACAGGCCACGAGAGGAGAGACGCCATCCCCAGTCACTGCATCAGTCGGAGACATAGAGAAAATAATTTGGGTGTCATCAGCGTACTGATAACCCCGCGCCCCATGTCTCCGGATGATCTCTCCCAGTGGTTTCATGTAAATGTTAAATAGCATGGGAGACAGAATGGCCCCTTGAGGGACCCCAGTTTTAAGGGGCCTCTCATCAGAGCACACGTCTCCCAGCTGCACCATCTGGGACCTCCCCGAGAGGTAGGAACGGAACCACTGGAGCACAGTGCCCCCGATTCCCACCTCTGCGAGGCGCCCCAGAAGGATACCATGGTCTATGGTATCGAAAGCCGCTGAGATGTCCAAGAGCACCAACAGGGACACGCTTCCCCTGTCGATGCCCAGACGGAGATCATCGACCAAGGCGACCATGGCCGTCTCAACCCCGTAACCCGCCCGGAAGCCAGTTTGAAATGGGTCCAGATAATCCGTTTCATCCAAGACCGCCTGAAGCTGGATCGCAACCGCCCTCTCGATCACCTTTCCCAAAAATGGTAGCAGCGAAACAGGCCGATAATTATTATGTACCAGGGGGTCAAGGGAGGGCTTTTTTAGGATCGGTCTTACTATGGCCAATTTAAGATCCGATGGAAATAGCCCATCCCTTAAAGATGTATTAATTATCCGGCGTAACAAAGATGTTACCGCCGGCCCCCCCTGGGCCGCTAACCACGAGGGACAGGGATCAAGAGAGCAGGTCGTTTTCCGAACACTTCCGAGGATCTTGTCCACATCCTCGGTACTCACCAACTCAAACTGATCCAGTTTAACATAGTCCACGGAGGCTCTGGACACTTCTACCCTAGGTTCTGCTAAAGTGTCGGCGTTCAGACCTTCGCTTATACGAGAGGTTTTATCCGCAAAAAAGTCGTTAAACAAGTCACATTGCTATGTGGGATTTGCAAACCTCTGTTTATGAATCTTTAAAGCTAGGATGTCAGTCACCATTTTATATAGTACTTCTATTTCATCTTTTAAAAAGTCCTTTAAAATGTTATTGAGAGAATGAGCCACAGTTTATCTTCCATTGACAAACTGATCTTTGATTAGATGCTTTTGAATAAAGCGTTCTCATTTGTTCTCTGCATCCATGAACAAACCACAAAAGAGAAAAAAATTAATTGCTACAAGCTATAGAGACAGCACATCTCTAGACATTTATAAGTCATTTCAGCACTATGAATCAATGGTTCACTAATTGCCTATGCATTATTGACCCATCATGTATAGTGGACTTCATTCTTTCAGCTGTTTAGTCCCATGTTTCAGGCAGTTGTCATCTATTCAGCTGCAAATATTTTATCAACTTATTTGCAATATGGTTAAAACTCTGGAGACTAATGATTTAATCTGAAATGTGTTGTACCTCAGTCAAAAATATGACATTGGCTGCAGTTCTTTCTAAATCAAATCAGGCTGCCGAAAAGATTCAACTTCATAGCCAAAACATTGCAGTGCATCAACAACATTTTGATAAGGTTGATAGTAGGTGATTTGATGAGCACACTAGAATATGCTGGGTTTCAGCATTATTTTAACCTGGATTTAGAACATAAAATCAGAGCAGGGAACTTTTTTATTCAGTACAATATTCCCATTGTGGTCATCTAGTTGCTCCTGGAAGCAGAATATGTACACAGTAATACTCTCTGGTATGTGTTTGCAGTTGGTATTGACAAACATACGTACTAATGTACTTCTGATAGCTGGCGATCTCGACAAACAGACTTTATAATATGTCTAATCCCCTCTTAAAATCATCCAGGTTGATGGACATCTATTACTATGTGTTCTGGTAGCATTGTTACGTATTGAAGATATATTTATTTCTTTATTAAATTCTAAACCATACAATAGAGCTCTCTCTCTCTCTCTGAGTAATGCAGGCATGAAGAATTTTCAGCCCTCAACATAGTTTGATCAACACGGTCAACACTAAGAGACTGTGGAAGTCAGAAACCCAAATATATGTAAAGCCATATTCCCAAGGCCTTAGGTAATGGATATGGTCTTTAACAGTAAGTGGTCTTCCAAACCTATCCTCATATTCTCTCTCTCTCTCTCTCTCTCACACACACACACACACACACACACTCACTCACTTCCATTTATTTGTGGGAGCACTAATCCCACACCCACAATATTACAAACTGATGCTAGATCTGGGACATTGTGAAATATACAAAATGGTGGTTAAGCTGCTACCTAATTGTTGTGAAAATGGGGAAATTATGCTAATATAGCTGCTACTGGAGACCCCCCCCCCAAATTATTTTTCTCCTGTAGAAATTTGGTGAGATGCTCATTTTGACACCTCCACTTACAGATAGGATGGGGGATTTGGAAAGAGGAGTCATTTTCACACAGCCATAGATATCTATCCTGATTGTACTTATCCTTTTTCAAATCACTGAAGCCACATTTGTGCCAAGGCACTTGGATGTTTATTATTCCCTCATTTTATGTGACACAAGTTTAACTAGTTCAGCTGATCTCCGTTTTACCAATACATTGCTCAGGTTGCTTTGCTATATCACACCTATCAATTGGAGTTATTTGTCATCACAGAATAACCATTGCTGGTATTATAGGACACCGAGAGGGGAATTTTACTCACATTCTGAACCCCTAATATCTTCATTTTGAATCTATGTGTTTCAGAAGCACACATGTTCCATTTTGGCCCTGTTGTATTCAGATGGTAGATTGATTGTACTACTAACTTTTGACAGGGTTTGGGTTCAATTCTCCCCCAAACATTATGTGTTTAAGAGGTTAGACCTCAATGTTGGGACTGAATATATGCATCAGTTCCCATGCACAAGAATGCATTGCAGAGGCACCATGCACAGTGTCACCTGAAATTTTGAACACTGCAAGTGTTGAGAACATGCCTTGTATTCAGCATCAGAGGGTTTAGTTTATCAGGTAAATTGGGCTGTAGAGACAGTGTCTTCTCAGTGATAGCCCTTTGATTTAAGGAACACTCCCTCCATTTTCAAGCTTTTAAAGATGCATTGGAAATCCATTTATTTCAAATTGGTTTTAGAGGATATAGTTCTGAGATATGCACATTGCTGGAGAGAGATAGGCAGACAAACAAGACAGACAGACAGACAGATAGAGAGAGAGAGAGAGAGATCAGCCAGTGATTCTTGGCATGAATACTGTGATGTTAAAAGACTGTTCTTTTTGTTTGTGAAATTTAGCAGTATACATCTCTCTGTGTTGAGCATTGCCAATGATCTCTCTAATTCAACCTTCTCCAACATGGTTCCCTCTGGACTACTCTGACACACAGACACCACACTGAGAAGGCACCAGGCAGTTGGATGGAGAATGCAAACACATCTCGAACGTACCAGGCTGAGGAAAGCTGTTGCAATTCAGCAAAAGTTGAATTATACAGCTCCCCTGAGTTGTGTTCCTGTAAATCTACAAAATTGGCAAGATTAGGCCTAATTAGCCCTACCCAGATTTACTTATGGCTTCTAAACATTCCTAGGTAGCAATAAATCTGCTATGTTCAGCAAACACCAAAGAATCCCTTTTTTAAAAAAGGAATCTACTTACTTATTCACTGCATGATCAACCTAATTGAATTGAAATCTTGTTTCCAGAATTCTGAGTTTCACGTTGACACTGGGTAGTTTAAGAGTTCAATCTAATTATTAACATCACGGTTGCTGGGCTGATACTAGATTATGTTAGACCCTTCCTGGCTGTTTTGCTCATGCAAATCACCAAGTCAGGAACATGTGTGTGCAAGCCAGCTGCATATGCTTAGGCACTGGGGCAATCCAGTTCATGATCAGATTTGAACCTTTCAGACTGTGGATTAATATCTTGGGGGTACATCCGCTATTAGTTCCAACTAGAGTAGAATCATCGAGATAAGTAATACTTACACAGATAGTGACAATAGATGTCAGATACCCTTGGGTTTCTATCACATATAGGAGGGAATATCCCTTCCAAGTTGGCAAACCAGAGCAACATATATTGTGATCAAGCAAAATCAAAGTTGATGATTTCCCCCTTTCCTTCAATGCCATGGACTAAATCCAATCCAGTGTTAGTCCCGTTGAACTGGATGAATTTGCTAGTCACCAGTTACATTAAGCCTCATGCATTTCAATGGGTCTACTTGGGACTAAGAATGTACCCCTATGTCTCCTCAATCCTAGTCCAACACTCTAGCCCAAACTACAGCCTTACAGATGTTGTTTCACCACAACTCCCAGTAAACTGAGCAGGGACAGAACAAAAAAATTCAGAAGTATGTATTCATAGTGCAAGAATAAAAGGAGACAAAGTCCCATGTGCTTTATAGTGGTCAAAAAACTCGTAAGTCTTAATAAGTCCAACAAGCTTTAGCCTTAGCACCACTTGCTTTCTTCAGGGGAAATTCTCAGAAATCTCTAGAGTTGCAGTCTGTACTCTCTACAGATGTGATGGACCTTTGAGCATCAGAAGGAAGGATTTGAATTTCCTCCCTTCTAATATCTTCTATTCTTTTTTTTTTTTACATTTTTAATGTATTTTATTTTTTAAAAAGAAAAAAATCCCCACAAAATGATGACATTAGAGGTGTTTACTGAATTTGTGTGTTACAGTCTGTGTTTCTGGGAATTAACAGAAATTGTTATTAAATTTAAACCGCACACCAAAAATGATACTAAAAATCAGGCTGGAGGGTGACAAAGAATAGTCCACAAGGGACATCACCAAAATCAAAGTATAAGCAGCCCTGACTGAATTAAAGGGGTTTATCAGAGCAGGACCCTGGGCACCTGGACGCAGAAGATCAACGGATAGTTTTGACTGGGCTCTTGAAATTGCTGGCGGCCTGAAGCTGCAGCTGGTAAGCCATTGGGTGGATCTTGAAACCATAAAGTCTGGGCACAAACTGGTTGGCTGGCCGCTTCGGCCGATACTCGGGGTGCACCATGAACAACATGTGAGGAAAGCCAGTTCCAAAATAGGCCCCATCTGTATGATGGTGGCGGGAAGATTTGGGGGTATAAACATCCATGCACTTAGGGCAGTACAGTTTGACCATGGCTTCACCTGGGATATCAGATAAACCAATGGGCAGCATGGGCTGGTTCTCACAATAAACTCGAGGACAGTAGCCAAAGTCTCCTTGCTGGTATTTTTTCAAGCATTTGAGCAATGCCACGGTTTGTGAGGATATAGCGGGCATGGATGAGCCCATAGAGCATTTCAGCTGCCTGCTCAATCAAATCACTCTGATTAGGATTGTCCTCAAGCTCTTCATATTCTTTCTAATGCTCAAAGGTTCACTTCTATAGACAGTGCCGGCTACAACTCCAGAATTTTCTGAGCATTGCCCCTCAAGGAGGCCAATTGAATCCCACCCACCTTGAATCCCATTGTAGGAGAAAGGTGGGATTTAAATGCTTGAGATAAATAAAAATTAAAATAAATTGGTGATAAGGCCAAAATGTGTTAGGTGTTTTAAAGAAATAAAAGTTTTTCACTATCATATAGCATGTGGGACTTTGGAGTTTATTTCTCTTAATTTTGAATGAAAAGAAAGTGGGGCCAGAACGCATTCACATGAATTCACTAGTTCAGCGAATTTATGTGAATTCAAATTGCGTTCGAACTGGCTTCCCATTGCCTGAAAATAGCTTGCCGTTGCCTGAAATTGAGTGTGATCACCTCTCATGCAATAACGTGAAACCCCATGATTGCGTTTGGACTGACTTCCCATTGCCTGAAATTATGTGTGGTAGTCTATCACGCAATAATATTAAACCCCATGATTGTGTTTGGACTGACTTCCCATTGCCCAAAATTACCTGTGGTAGTCTATCACGCAATAACGTTAAACCCCATGATTGCATTTGGATTATACTTCCAATTTCCCTTGTCTGATAAGGTCCTTGGTCTCTTTTTATGCTTCGACTGCTACTCCCAACTATCCTTACCATCGGCTGTGTTGGTCAAGCTGGAGGGCATTGCAGTCCAAAAACATATGAAGGGCCACGATTTATTATGCTTGCTCTACCCCAATATGCTGTGCTCAGGTTTGGCTGGATCATGACCACTTTTTGGGCAGAAAGATACCAGGATATAAAATAGACAATAATAGCCTGGCAGCATGGCATGGCTTTCTATGTTCTAGTTTGTCAGAAGCTACTTCCTTAGTTTATGCTATTGTGATAAGACCATATCCCTACTGCTCCCACTGTGTATGGCACTGCCAGCCCAAAGAGTCTCATGGGATTAAAATAATTTTGAAGATGAGAGGAATTGATATAATTTTAATTATATTGATCTTTTCTCAAAGCTGAGATCAGAGAAAGCTAGCTCCAAACAAACTCCAGTTTGTTTAATTATCAGCATCTAATTATGTTCAACTGTAAAAGTTCTCATTATTTTTATTGATGTAATTCTAAAAATTGAAGGCTTATTTTTAAAAGCTTCCAACATTTAAATATATGTTTAAATATAGAGATGGCAGCAGGACTTGTGTGTCCTGGCCAAGAGTACCATAATGGGATTTTTCTAACCCCAAATTCTGTCTTTATGTGGCATGAACCAGGGTTCAGATCATTTTAGCGTCTATAAGAATGGCCCAAAAGGTCACTTTCTGAATGAATGCACAAATGTATGCATTTCTTCCCCTAGTTTCCGCTTTCATTAATGGAGTTCTAAGATGCATACAAAATGTGAACGTTTCATAGGGTTTTCTTCGGCAAGGAATATTCAGAGGTGGCTCGCCCAGTTTCTTTCTCTGAAATATAGCCTACAGCACCTGGAATTCATTGGCAGTCTCCCATCCAAGTACTAACCAGGGATGAACCTGCTTAGCTTCCAAGATCCTCAGCAAGCTCCATTTTTACATTTAGCCTCAAATGGTCATTTCCTGTGCAAAAGCATATTGCATGGAAGTAAAGTGGGGAATAATGTTGCATCACAATTCATGTTCAGACCAGTTATCTAGCTAATGGTCTAACTCTTGCTAAGGGTCATTTCTGAAACCGAAAGCTAAGAAAGATAAAGCATTCTCAGGCTTGAATATTCACTGTTTTCAGGCAAGATAGTAGTAAAAATAACATGAAATCATTAGCTGTTTCAAGGACAGAGGGTTCTGTCCAGATACAGTTAAATGCTTAATTCAGTTTGATATCCCACTTAACCTCTTCTAATTTTCCCAGAGAATGAAAGGGCATTTGCAGCCCTGTCATAGTGAGCATCCAAGCAATGTTTTTAAAAAGCCAATTTAGGAATGTTATGTTTGAAAACAGAGCTGATCAGTGCTTGCAATTCTTTTGTTTTTATCTCCATTCAGTTAGGGAAAAAAAATTAAAGTGCCATTCATGTTCAGGTTCTGGAACTGATTAGTTGATGGCTTGGAAGGATGTAATTAATATTTCAGGTTTTAAAAATGGGCTGATGAAATTTCAGCCAATTTGGGCATTCAAGCCTTTTTCCAATAGGTAATTTCATCTAGAGAAGACCTAGTTAATCAGTGGGACTTTTATAAGGGTTGAATTATTACATTTGTATTATTCAATGAGCTTACTCCTGCCTTCACAATGAGACATAGATATTGAAAATACATTATCATGGACAATCCTGACTTTGGTATCCAATTATGTATTTTTACACTTAGGAATCTTGTCTAAGTTCTTCATTGCTGCCCTTCCAACTCCTGGAGTGTAGGGACACTGCAGATTTATAGTAGTTTGAAACCACTTTAACTGTCATGGCTCCATCCTGTGGCATTCTGGGATTTGTAATTTGGTGAGGTATTCAATCTGGTCTGTCAGAGCGGTCTGGTGCCTCACCAAACTACCAATCCCAGGATTCTGTAGGATAACCTTATGGCAGTAAAAGTGGTGTCAAACTGCTTTAATTCTGCAGTGTGGCTACACCCCTAGTCTTTTGATGTCTTGAATGCAGTCTCCATTCTGGTTATTGAATATTATTATGTATGCCAAAGTATGGGAAATCTTTAACTGTTTTAATGTCTTCCTTGTCTGTTGTAAAGTTATGTAAATCATCTGTGGTCATTATTTTTGTTCTCCTAATGTTCAACTATAACCCTGCCTTTACACTTTGTTACTTGATTTTTTCAATGGTAATTCCAAGCCTTTGCTATTTTGTGTTATTAGTGTGGTGTCATCCGCATATCTCAAACTTTGATATTTTGTCCTCCAATTCTTAACATGCGATTCTAATTCTGCTTTGCATATATGTTCAGTGTAAAAGTTAAATTGTTTCTTCTGCATCCCATTAATCAAATGGCATATTTAAAAAAGAAGAATTCTACCTGTTTTTGCCTACTGTTTACAATGAAATATTTTCTCTCAAACCCTGAAAAAAAATCATGTGTTCGGTTTATTTACCTGGTAAGCTCAGGAGAAAAAAAATCATGATCTATTTACGCTGCAGAGAGTCACATAAACATTTCTTCCAGGTAAATTAGATTTAAAGTGCAGGTCTCCAAAAGAGAGCTTTGATCCATTAACAAATAAATCACCCAGTTTATGAATTTTTTTACAGACCTGACACAAGTTATTTACTGAATTATCATGATATACAGATGGTATTTCACTGGTAGTCATAGCTACCTGGACAGGTCAAATATATTTCAATACAGAAGTACAGTGCAAATCACAAAATTTATTTTACTGGTGATTCAAGGAGTCCTAGGATATTTGCTGGTCTACAGCTTTTCCACTTAAAAAGGAAATGAACTACAAAGTCTAGCTCTTAATAATCATGTGCCATAAAATAATATACTGTTTAAGAACACACAGAGATCGTCCATGTATAGATCAAACCCATGGTTAGCGATGCCTTGCTATGATTTTTTTTTATTAGAGATGGTATGAAATTTCTCAGAAGATACTTTGAGATACTCTGATGTCCTTAGAAGACCACTTTGCAGATTTCTCCTTTTTATGGTTATTATTATTATTATTATTATTATTATTATTATTATTATTATTGTCACCACCAATAATATCTTGATACAGGTTTGCCAAGAGGCTAGTTTGTGGGTCCTGATATGGAATAAAATTTGCTTCCCTGAAAGTCTATTCCCTTGGGGTAGGAATATCTTCTGAGGAAAACTGCATAGAAAAATAGGTTAGGGATAGAAATAGCTACATGGGTAAGTACTACCTCTATCCTACAACTGGATAGATTGCAGTCCCCAGATATACTGCTCCACTCATACCACCACTGAGAAACTACCACCACCACCACCTGGAAATAGGGTGATGAAGTGGTGGAGAGAAAGGTTAGCTCTTCCACTGAGATAGTATACCATCTTGGGAAGGGCACCTATTGGTTTCATAAGGCCTATTTTCCATTGAAGCTTCTTTCATGCTTCAGGCAATGCAAAAAAGGACATCTGCAAAGGAGCAAGGAACAGTAGTGCATTCACAGTCTGAAGGCTTCAAGGTCCAAACAGCAAGGCTCAGCAGCATGAGAAGAAAGGTCTAGAAGGAATCCAAACACGGGAAGTTCAATGAACAGTTCAGATGCCAGAAGAAATGAACTATTACTTCCTCCCTTAGACCAGCCACGAAGATGTTGCTCCAAAACTCCATGCCTAAACTGAAGGTTTTTAAGCTTGTGCTTTCAGATCCCCATTCAGAGCACAGTGGCAAGCATCAATGTCATCTTTAGATTTGTTTGTTCCTGAAAATCTGACAGCATAACTTGCTGAGCTGCTGGTTATTTCATTTGATATTGCCTGTACTTGTTCTGCTGGAATGTCTTTGGTTTGTGGATTCTTCCTTGTGTTATAGGGTTTTGTTTTTGTTTTTTTGTATTACATAAAGTCAGGGATGGGCAAATGTGGAAGGCAAGAAGGCCTTATTAGCACCCCCAGGAGACTTTGGTGAGCAACTCCTCATCACATATACCCAAGAGATATTTTTTTTGGCCACCAAAAATCCTTTAGGGGACATCCTCACCAAGTTTTTGGGTAGGGAACATTTTGGGTACTTTTGAGGCCTTTTTGAAAGAACAAAATCCGGCAGTTTTTTTTCACCTGGGAGGCAAGGGTTCTCCAAACATGGTGATCACTTTGAAACAACTTCTCTTATCCCCAAGGCACTGCAGGAGTGGGGACAAGATAGCCCTGGAGGGCTGTATGATCTCCCTTAGTGTAATATGAAAGAGAGGAACATAATGAAGCTTTAAAACAGTGGGTAGTGGTTCCTGTGTCAGTGAGGAGGTGAATCTACTCTGGGGTAATGAACCTTGAATGCTGAACTGATTTGGAGAATAAGGTTCTGCATCTTAGGTTACATCCTCAGTGCAGAAATAATCCACTTTGACACAACTTTAACTCCCTGGGCTCAATGCTATGGAATTCTATTTTTTTAACCTTCTCTCTTAGAGAGCTCTGGCATCACAACAAGCTACAGTTCCCAGAATTCCATAGCATAGAGCCATGGCAGTTAAAGTGGTGTCTGCACTGAGAATGCAGCCTAGGATGAGTCTTTAAAGTCTGAGTTACAAACTAGTGTGGAAGGCGCCATCTCCCAGATATGGAAAGCAATGTAGAAAGTGGGAAGAGAGAGGCATTTTGTTATATCACGTTTTTGTTCCAGGATTTTCTGTCACAGTCAGTTATTTAAACCAGCATGAAATATCTGGTGAATTTCCACCTAGCATGGTGCATCAGAAAGTGGGCAAGAAAGAGACAGATTAGATTAGAAATGCTGATGCTGAGATTAGTTCTGCACTGACTTAATGGTTATAATCTGTGTGCTGAGTTCTGGGCTCTGGACAAAATCAATGCCTTTTAATATTAAGAGCAAGTGAAGTGGTATTGTTTTCTCAGGGAGTAAAGCGGGTCAGGTTTCTGAAATGCTGGAATTTGGATCAATCCTGTATTAATAATGCTATGAAAAGATTTTGAAACACATCTGTGCTTCTGATGGTGGTGCCTAAGTCCATTCCTTTTGCCATAAGTATACATTTTCATAGAATCATAGACTTGGAAGAGGCCACAAGGGCCATCCAGTCCAACGCCTTGCCATGCAGGAAATCACAGTCAAAGCATCCCTGAAAGATGACCATCCAGCCTCTGTTTAAAGACATAAAAAACATTCCTCATAAGAGGAATTCTGATTTGGGGAGTTCAGAAGCTCCTAACATTTACCGGAAGTCTTTGCTTTTCACATTGTTTTTCCAGATGAGATGGCAAGGACTGTGCAGTGGGTCAGCTGAATAGTAGTTTTGCAGGGGGGAAAGTTGTGCAAAAGAACAATTTGTGCAATTTGTATCACAAAAACCACACAAAGATGAAAAAAGTATTTGAAAAATGTGTAAGAATTCTTGTCATCTTCACCCGATGGGAAGAAAAATGTTGAGATTTTATCATTCTCTTTATGAAGATTGAAATAATTAATGTTTAACCTTGTTAGCCTGAATGCAAGTGAGTGGGAATGTTAAATTTAAACGAAAAGAGAGTTTTCTCTCATTTCTCTCTCTTACTCATTGTTTCTTTCACACATCTGTCTTGACTTGTGATACTGTCTCTGCATATGGAAGCTTTCTTTCACCATGGCGAGCATAAGACTATCAAATTGTATTTCTGGTTTAAAAGCAAGCCATTGAGTTTGGATACAGATGAATGGTAAAGCCATTTGACAATGATCAGAGGCATGTGTGCATTGTTTTTGTTTTTGTTGTGTGCCTTTAAGTCATTTCTGACTTATGATGACCCTAAGATGGACCTATCATTGGATTTTCTGGGGCTGAGAGTGTGTGACTCACCTAAGGTCACTCAGCTGGTTTCCATGACTGAGTATGGAATTGAATCCTGATAAGCAGAGTCCTAGTCCAACTCTCAAACTACTATGTCACACTTACTCTTGTGTGTGTGTATGTGTGTGTGTATTACAAACGAAGGAAAAAATACTGGATAAAGATCATTCAGTTTCTTCCACACTGATATCCTGAACACCTTTTCAACCATGAACTGGCTTAGTTAAAGCAGAATGACAATTGCGCTGGATTGTCGGCAGACCAAGACGAGACGTGAAAAGGTGTAGCTGTGATTCAACCATTTGTGACACGGCAGAATTGGAAATAAAAATTACTTAAATTGACTATGAGAAATAGAAAAGGCCCTTTTTTAGATGGCTGCATAAATATACATGGACAGAAAGAAGCACCAGCCAGAAGAAAAAGGGGCAAAATGATATTTCAGGTCTGTCATAATACTATGGGGGTGGGGTGGGGGGAGGAAATCAAAATAGAAATTGCATATCATTGATTCAGATATATGTGGTCAGCTCCCTCACTCGCAACAGAGAAAGAGAGAGAGGGGCAGTGACAGTGAGAGGGAGGAAAATGTCTCCAACATATATATACATTTGGGAAAGCCAGTCATAAACGAAAATGTTCATGCACCGTAAAATTGTTAGCAAGCTCTCAATACATTTGAAAATGAGTCCATTTTCACTTATCTTTGAAATGACAGTGAGTATTCAATGAGTTTATTCTCATGGCTGAAGAAGAATGGCACAGAAACACCATTCCATGAGTCTCAATCTACATCCAGCTCATGTATGCAGCCCTTTTAAAAAAGAATGAATGTATCTCCCAGTTTTGGTCTTTCCTTTATTCATTTTTTCCCCAAAAAATGAGGAATTATTTCCCTCCAGTTTATGAAAAACCAGTGTCTGTTGGACTAGTTAGTTGGTTGGAAAGTCCAGGGAGTGGGCACAAGAGGTTTAATAATAGAACATTGGGCATAAAATGGAGGAAGAAAGTAAAAGAAATAAGGATGGGAAGAATATTGGACAAATGCTTGAAGAATGTGTTTAGTGAGTGTCAAGAAATCCTGATGAAAGGGATCTTGGACTGATCAGAATCGCCACAGTTCAGGACATATTCGATTCAAAATTCACACTTCATAGCTTTGTTGGGAAAACAGCATTTTCCTATGGAAGAAATAATACTTTTTGTTCAGAATTATTTTTTTTTTGTGTACAGAAATATAGGTTCGCTTTACAGTTGCCATAGGTCCGAAATGAATTGAAGGCACACAAAAACAACAACAATGCATTTATTTTAAATTCTAAAGGCATTTGACTGGAAACCAGTCTGTCACAGGAAGAAGAAGAAGAGCAACCATGATCCTGTAGCTTCTTCAAGGCTCCCAAATTTATTGTGTCAGAAGCTTCTGTGGACTAGATTATGAAGTGAACACAAGTGCACAAAGGTTTATGCTACAACAAATTTCTTAGGTTTCAACATCCTGAAGATCCCTTGTTACCTTTGTTCTGTTGTGTTTATAGACTGACTTTCAGCCTTAATGGCTGCAAAGAAGGTTTACAAGGAATGCAAATAAAACAATTAACAATGATAAAATAACATCTATAACTATAAAATAAATCAATGACAGCAGCAGAAAGTGGCACCAAGTGTGAGTGTGATGCTACATCCTCCCTTCAGCATCAAACTTCTAGGTGGTCCTCCTTCTCCGATGCTACTCTCTTTGCAACCCACAAATTAGTGCAAGAACAGAGATCACTTTCTTTCTGGTTCACGTTAGATACACATGTATTTAGTCATATGTCTGTTCTGTCCCATTTTTGAATCAAGCTACATTTCATTTCAACAAGGCACACACAGACACATGGGAAAGAAAAGAGCTTCTACCTAAACGTCAGGAAGAACTTCCTGACAGTAAGAGCTGTTTGACAGTGGAACACATTCCCTTGGAATGTGATGGAGTCTCCTTCTTTGGAGGTCGATAAACAGAGGCTGGATGGCCATCTGTTGAGAGTGCTTTGACTGGTGTTTCTGCATGGCAGGGTTTGGACTGGATGTCGCCACAGTTCACTTGAGGTCTCTTTCAACTCTGATTCTGTGATTATATCATTTTTTTCATTTCCCCTTTCCTTTTCCTTTTTGTATGTTTGCAAACAGGAACAAGGCTACAAAAGCAGTCCTGGCTGTGGCCCAACCCTGGTTTAAAGCTTTGTTGTAGCAATAAAGAAAGTAAGAATTGGATTTGTTTTCCTTGTCCCAAGCATGCACAATTTAATGAAGCTTTTGACAACTTCCCACTGATTTCTAACCATACAGGAATAGGGGACAATGCAGACCTTTGAATAATTTCCTTGTCACAATGGGAAAACCAGAACAACTCTAAAATGCTATAGCAAATGGCTTCACAGGACCACTTCTCTTAAAATTAAAAGCCAGTGTAGGCAGGGCATTTTAATGGAAATTTAGATACTTATTTTTACAATTCCGTCTTTAAGGATTCCTGTTTGCTTATTGCCTGTGGCATGCAGTAATTATTTCTTATTTCTTTTAATTATGTTGATTTTTAATTACGTTGTTGATACTTATGCAAATCTGTAGGGAGATTTTTGGCCCGTTTTAGAAATTAGTTGGAATATTGCACCATGAGGAACCCTTTTTAATGAGAATTATTTTGCTTGGGTTGTGTGTGTATGTGTGTGTGTGTGTATTGCTTGAATGACCTTTGAGTAGGGTATGTGGGCAATGCACTTGAAGAAACAGTGTACATCTCTAATTTTTATTTCTTGTATTTCACCTGGGCACATATTTTTCATTTACTTTAATATAGCGATGAAACAACCTGTGGATGTTTGTATTTTGTGCTCTCTTCAAACAAGTGTGGAAGCAAGCAAAAGAACACAATGCACATTTGATTCTGTAGATAATTGTCTGAAACAAAACTGTGATTTGATAAGGGATTGTCAAATTTATGATGAAAAAAGCACACAGATGAGACAAAACATCCTGGAAGACAATGGAACGAAGTGCAATTTTTTAGCTAATGCAGTGATTTAAGCAGGGAACCGATAAACAAAATCCTAAAAGAGAAAATAGCTGGTTGGGACTTTCCACCGAGAGCAGTAAGCAATGCTGAGAATCAGATATCTGGGAAAATTGGCCCAACAATGTCTTCCAATGTGGGAAGTGAACATTTCCATGAAATAGTTGCACATCCCTTGTGAAAATTGCTCTTTCACCCTTTGTTCTCCACAGTCAAGTTTCAGTCCCACCTTTGAGATCAAACATCCTTTAGTCTCATTTCAATGTCATCTGTCACAGTTATAGATGGGTCTCAGTCCAATGTGTTTGTGGTCACCTCCAGATATGTTTGTCTTTGTAGACTGCTCTGCAATTATCAAGTGAAGGCAACTGGAAAAGGCAATAGTTTCCACATAATGAGTTTCTTCTTCCATGTGGATCACACAGGTTCAAAGTAATGAGGTTCGTACTTGGCAGCCTTCATCTGTTTGGCAAAAACATAGCAGATGCATATGGTCTTGAATCAGATCCTATGCACACTGTATTCATCATGTGCTTGCTTGCATAGACATCTGCCATCTGTCAGGATGGAGTATTTGGTTATCTAGGTTATCTTTCCAACCTGGGAATGCCCAGAAGTTTTTGAAATGCAGCTCTCTGAATCCCATCCAGTCCAACCCAATCAGTCCTTTTGGCTGCAGCTTCTGGAAATGGAGATACAGCAACATCTGGGGACTTGAGATTTGGAATCGCTGGTTTAATATTGTCTACTCTTGCTAGAATTAGGATATTGTCACTTTCTGTAAACAATGGCTGGAATATGCTTGATGATTTATATGGGCATAACTATTTTTTTTGTCATTTCTCAAAGAGGTAACTTTGGGGAGAGTGGTGTATTGAGAGAACTCCATCATGTTGAGACCTGGGTGACAGCTGTCAATCTCCTAGACTTCTTACACAGGCATACATTTATGGCACACATTAATGGGTGGGAATTCTTTAGACTTCTTTAGACCTCTAGATGTTGTTGAACTCCCAGTAACCCTAACCAGTATATGAAATAGAGATGCTGGGTGCTGCACTCCAAAAACACATGGAGAACTGTACAATTTTCACCTCTGGTGTAAATCAAGAAAACAGTTGGAAGGAACACATTCAGATGTTATTTCAGAAGTGTATGAAGTTGCTACAGAGAATCAGTACTCCATCACTGAGACCTGTAACATGCTTAGCATAAAGGTTAATCATAGATTACAACTTCTCAGATGTAGGAGGGGGAAGAAATTGAATTTTCCCCCCTGTATAGCAAGTACCTCAAATGCTAGTACAAATCTTTCTCTCAGTGTCTTTTCATTAAACTGCAGAGTCCAAGGAGAGTTAGTCTGGAATATTAAAAGGAGTACTGTTACAGTGTTCTATTAAATATGAATTTTTATTTGATAAGAGCACTATATTTGAGAGGTGGGAAGTGAATTATACTTCTGCTTTAGGAAGGAGCGGGGAGTTCCCCGAAGGTTATGATGGAGGCGCAGTCTCCAAACACTTAAGCAAGCTCGCCGTAATCAATTCAAAGAGCACTCATTGTGAAGGGGAATGGAGTTTTAGCTACACATTTGAGTTTTATGATAACTTTTCGTGTCTAGTACAGTTTTAATGTTGACTATGCACAGTCAGATTTAAAGGGGATGCCTCTTGGGCAATGTTCAATTTTCTCTCCCAGCATCAAGCCTTAACAAGAATCAGAAATTATTCTATCACCGAGCTTGTTCTAGACAGCTGCCAAAGCAGCTTGGAAAAGGGTGACATTTAGTGGTAAATGGTAGATGATGGAATTGGGGATACAGTTTGGTCATTCATTCAAAGCATTTGGTGATTCTTCAGATTTACTGCGAAACCGAGAACAATGATGGATATTTACCTTGATAACTTGGAAATTGGCCAGTAATGGAAATGAAAATGGAACCTGTTCATTCACTGCATTCTTTGCATTTATGATAAAATATAAATTACAGTAAGGCCAGGCATCTTTTATACTCATTACCACTATTTTGTGGTGGTGATTAGTGTTGCAGAGACTTAGGTTCAAGTCAGGCTGAGAAATCTTACTGGATTATTAATCTCTCTCAGCCTAATTTACCTCGTATGGTTGTCCTGAAGATAAAAATGGGGATCAGGAGAATTAAGTATGTTATCTTAGCTCTCTGTAGGAAACGTGGTGTATAATTTCAATGAATAAGTTCTCAGTATGAGAAGGGATCTTGTAGCACCTTTGAGACTAACTGAAAGAAAGAAGTTGGTAGCATGAGGTTTCATAGACTTAAGCCTACTTTCCCAGATGCACCTTCTTTCTTTCATTTAGTCTCAAAGGTGCTACAAGATTCCTTTGCATACTGCTTTTCCAGACTAGCATGGCTATGTCTTTGAAATAAGTTGTCAGTTATAATTTACATTGCTACATATGACTGGAAACTTTCCTTAAATCTGAAGGAAGCATGCAAATAATTTCATAGTTGTAAATAGATTGGGTCGCATTCAGATATAGGCATGTGTCATTGGGCTGTGGGAACCAGGCTTTCCTACCCCCTTCTCAGCATGGTAGTCTCTGTTGACCTTATACAAAAACCTAAGCGGCATTGTTCAGTGGGGTGTGAATAACAACAATGTGGGGAAGAAGAATCCCCCAAATCAGGGGAAACTACGTTCTGGAAGATCGGTACTTCTGCTAAGAGAAGACAGATCCTTGACTGAGCCCTTTATGTGTATGCTTGCACATACATATGTGAGTGTGTCAGTTTATGAGAATGTACCTTCCTCTTTCTTTCTCATTTTCTGAAAGAATGCTATCAGTTTTAAAAAAACCAAACCTCTTTCTAGATTGCTTGCTTGCTTGCTTGCTTGCTTATTTATTTATTTATTTATTGCTGGATTTATATTTTGCCTTTCTCCCAAAATCAGATTTAAGGTGGCTTAGGATTGTTCAGAAATCAGGATATAGAACACTGGCGTTGATACTTTCCTAGTTCCAGATTAATTATTTTCCAGAATCAATTATGATTCCCTTATTATTACCAATTGCTTATTATTAAAAATTGAGTAGTTAGTCAAGTTCTTTAGGTGTGACAAGGAAGGGGAAGGATTAGGAATAGGTTTCTGAAAATGTTTGGATTTTGAAAATTGTCTTCATACAGATATTTCTGGAATTGTTGGAGGACTTTGCTTGACTCTAGATTCTAGATTCTGAAACTCAAGTTTCCATTTCAAAGAGAAATGTGACTATGGGTAGAATTTTGTCACATCCTTCATAATGCAGTGAGGGAGGGCCACATTCAAGTATGTAGTTGTAAAGAGTATCAGGTGATACTCTTTACAACAGAATGGGGAAACTGGGCCAGATTGTGTGGACTAGAACTCCCACAGTCCCTTACATAGGTTATGTTGTCTGTGACTGAGAGAGGAAATACAGTGGTACCCCGGGATACGAATGCGCCGCCTTACGAAATTTCCGGGTTACGAAAAAAATCCATTTAAAAAAACTGTTCCGGGTTACGAAGGTTTTTTCGGGTTACGAAAATTTTTTGGTGCTTTTCGGCGCTATTTCGCACGAAATCGCGGCTTTTCCCCATTAGCGCCTATGGCTTTTTCGGCTTACGAAGCATTTCGGGTTACGAAAGCGGCGGCGGAACGAATTAAATTCATAACCCGGGGTACCACTGTACAAAACACCTGGAAGGCCAAAGTCACTTTACTCTTCTTGTGTTCCAGAGTGGTGCTGATTCCCATGCTTCAGTTGCAGAATTGCTATCTGTTATGCTGGTATCTAAAGCCACATTAAGAAGCTTTGTTTCTGTCCAGGGTCCTGAATTTGCTTCATCACCAAGTCAGCAGCAGAATCCCCATCTTTCCTTTCTCCAACTCAGACCATCACTTCTTCATGATGGCAGCAAGTCTAATAGATCAGAACATGATTGAGCATGAAGTACCAATCAGACTGGCGGGGCATATCAGTGTGAGCTGGTGGGGGCATTCAGGGACAACACCCCCCCTTTTAAATGGCAGTTGGTCACAGAAATTGAGACATTTATTTCATTTGCCCCATAAGTAAATCATGATATATTTGTGTTGCATTCCAAAAAAATGATAGAAGAAAGAATCACAAAAACATGTCCTTTACTCATCCCAATTTTTCTCTGTTACTGACATGACCTTTACTTCATTGTTTCTTCAACAGATAAAGATGGATTTAGAATGTATTTAGAATCAGGGGGGAAACAGTGGCTTTAGGTGCATAGAATTAATATCTCTCCAAGAGCCAATTAATTTTTGTTGACATTAGAAAATGTGTCTCAATACTATTTAACTTTCAGGGATACATTTTGCAATATGAATTGCAGTTTTCAAAGGTACTGAAGGATATTAAATCCTTATGCATTGTTTGGGGTTCTAGAAAGATGCTTTGACATTAAATACTACACTATTAAACAAGGGCTGTGTCTTTTTTTCCCTTTTAAAATGCTTTGGAAGAGCACCATGGACATATGTCTTGGCACTCATCAAATACTCAAGGCACAGCAAAGGAATCACATTTGTTATTGTTCTTTACCATCAAGTCTGCTTCAATTTATGATGACCTTATGAACAAGATCCTCAGTCATCAATAATCTTGCTCAGCTATTGCAAACTCAGAGCTGTGGCTTACTTGACTGAAACAATCCATGTATAGTACAATCTCGCTCTTTTCCTACTGCCTTCTGCTTTACTAAACATTATCACCATTTCCAATGAGTCATGGCATCTCTTTTGGGAGTTGTTAAAATGTCTTAGCTTCCTGGATCTGAACTTGTTACTTTTTGGACAACAACTTTCAATTTCATTTGTGGTTGTCCAGACGTTTTGGACTCCATCACCCATAATCACACACTATTGGTGTTGTTGACTATCTGATGGGAGCTATAGGCCAGAAATATCTAGTGAGTCATAACTGTACATTTCTGTCTTATGGGATGTGTTCTCAATTCCTCCCATTCTCTTTAAGTATGGAACAATGTTTGGGTATGTACTTGGGAAAATGCCTTCTGGCTGGATTCTTCTAGCATAACATTCCATCCCTGCAGTTCAGCCCATTTTAGAGTAAAACATACATGGTCTCATCCCCATTATTAGTAATGAGTTGTTATCCTTCTGCATGTATGGATTGAGAGTGAGATATAAATGCCTCAAAAGAATGTTGGATTAGACAGGCAGTGTCCATGTTCCTTAGAGGATTCTGGGAGTTGTAGTCCCAAGTGGCAACTTGCCCAAATGCTGCATGATCCAGCAAAGAATTTTCATGTCCGTACATATGCAAGTTCTAGCAACTCTTTTACTGGTAGGTGTCTCCTTCACATTACATAATTATAGCACTTTGATGCCACTTTTAAATGATGTGTCTGCTTCTTATGGACTCCTGGGATTTGTGGTTTGAAGAGGCACTAAAGCTATCTGCCTGTGAAGTCTAAATCCCTCATGAAACTACATGGAATTGCTGGATTCCATGGGAAGCAGCCATAGCAATTAAAGTGGGATCAAAATGTTATAAGAGTGTAGTATGAAATAAATCAGGGTTTTGTAGTGTTTTACAACCAGCAGGCAGTTTTTGTCAGATGTGAGTCATGTCACTACTGAGTACAGAAGCCCTCCCTCAGTGGATGACATTGTACTACATAGCTTTCACAGCACTTTCTAACTTGCATTTTTCTGATCTCTTACATTTTTATATTAATGAACATGATTGAACTATCTAGCTTTTCCATTTCTTAAAAAAAACAACCCTAATTATAATGGACTGGTCCTCTGCACTCTGTTCATTTATTGGCCAAGATCTATCTATGTATCTATCTGTCCTTCCTTCCTTCCTTCCTTCCTTCCTTCCTTCCTTCCTTCCTTCCTTCCCAAGGTCTGTCTATCTATCTATCTATCTATCTATCTATCTATCTATCTATCTATCTATCTATCTATCTATCATCTATCTATCCATTCATCCTCCTTCCCTCCCTCTTTTGCTGCTCCTCTTGCCCCTTCCACCTTCACTTCCAGTAAGATTAAAACCTCAAGACAGATACAGATTATGAGTACTTCCATTGCTAGCATCCCATTATAGAATTAAGCAATATTATGCACGATTGTTGTGGCAGTTTTCATGTTGAAGATTCCATTAGCAGTGTATAAATATAAAATGATAATCAAGGTCAGGTACAAACTGTTGAGACTGTGTTAGTAATAAATGCAAAGGATGATAAAATTGCATCCAAAGGGGTGCGGGGGTGAGAAAAAGCCCAAGGCCTTTCGCCAAAAACAAATTTTAAGCCGTAGAAGCAAATTAAAAGAGGGTATTTCAAGAACACTGCAAACAGGTTGTTGTAATAGGACATAAATGACACACTGCCTACATTTATCACACTAACGGAGATGTTATGGCCTGCTGCCAAGCACTGGAGCAATTTGCACCCTCCCCAATGTGCATTTTTAAAGTTCAGAATTTTTGTAAGGCAGACAATGCAGAGATCATAAAACCCTGGATGGCAACAGTTGGAGCAGAAATGAGGTAACTGAGATGGTATGATGAGCAAAAGCTTTGACCTCCAACCCCCAAGTGGGAGTCAGTGACTGTGAATTACAACAATGGCTACTCCCTTCATATTCATTCTGCCACAGTTTTTTCTCTCTTCATATTCATTTTTCACCTCCTGAGCAGATGAGGATTGTACACACGGTGAAATGTGATGGAAGTGGCATGCTGAAATGATAGAATGAGCTTTACTATATGTGTGTGGGAGGGAGGGAGGGAGAGTTTAATATGTTGTTGTTGTTGTTGTTGTTGTTGTTGTTGTGTACCTTCAAGTCATTTCTGACTTATGGTGACACTAAGGCAAACCTATCATAGGGTTTTATTGGCAAGATTTGTTCAGAGGAGGTTTGTCATTGCCTACCCCCGAGTCTGAGAGAGTGTGACTTGCCCAAGGTCTACTCTACATTAAAATGATTCTACTTGGGAGCTATTTTGCAGAGTGAGGCAAATGCTGTAGGTGGCAGATGCTGAGAGGCAGCAGGACCATTCCTTTTCTGCCGCCAGCAGTCTTCCTAAACTCCCTGAGCATCTTTTTCTCTCTTACACTGCAGGTCTTGCACCACACCACCTATCCTCAGCCCCTCAATTAGCCCCATGTCCCCAGATGCATAATGGAACACTTATCCAGATGCCAGTGAGGTAGGCAGAGGTACTGTCACTCTATACAATTATATTGCCGTGAGTTGACTTTAACTTCTGTGCCTACATTCACAGGAATCTTGAAGTTTGTAGTTTGGTGAGGCACTAGATTGTTCTGGCAGAAATGTTTATGAAGAAATACTCTTCCATAAGATGCATGGATGTCCTGGTCTCTGGTGCCCAGAAAACAAGCTTGCTCCATCCTCAATATGGCACCATTTCAAATATTCAAATATTGTTATCATGTTACCTCTTAACCTTTTGTCCTCCAGACAAAACATGTCCAGCTCCCAAAGCCGCTCCTCACATGGCATTGTTTTCAGACCTATCACCATTTTGGTTGCCCTCCCCTGGATGTGTTTTGTACAGAGGCATCTATTATCTCTGAGACATGGGCAGGAACTGCTTCTTCAGACCTGAGAGGAGTAACTGAATGTGAGAGCCTCCACCTGCCCTTGTGCAGTGGGGTAAATGTATGATAGGACAGCTACTTTTCCAATGTCTTTAAAATTACTTATGCTGGCACAACTGGGAGACATGGCAGCAGAAAACGCCTATAGGATTCAGGACCCTGACAGTCAAATATCTTGGTCTGAATTTGCTCCTTGCTTGCAAAAAATTAATACTCCAGACAAAGGTTAGAACCAAGTTTCTATCTGCAGAGCAGATGACGTCTATTTATCTATTTATTTATTTATTTTCATGGGGGAGTACATAAAAGTTATAACTCGGAGTATACCATCCCATTCAGCCCTATATTTAGAACCAACTGGAAGTGGTAAAGCATCAACTGCTGCCAGACAGATTTGGTCTGGAGTTTGCCATTTGCTGACATTTTAAGGCACATTAACTGACATCTCTTTATTCTGCAAACATATCATTCTCTCTCCTTCAAGGTCATCCCAGGTGATTGAGATTAAATTATGAGAAAAGAAACATTCAAATCACAGTATCAAGCAAATGTAAAAGAAACAGAGCAGCAGTTGCAGAGGTATACAATAGCAATAGCAATAGCAATACGAAGTACATTTCTATACCACTTCTCAGTGCACTTAAGCATTCCCTAAGCAGTTTACAATGTATAAGGTAATTGCCCCCAACAAGCTGGTTCCTCATTTTAGCAACCTCAGAAGGATGCAAGTCTGAGTCGAGCTTGAGCCCTTGGCTGGTATTGAACTCGCAACCTTGTGGTTTGTGAGTGAGTGGTTGAAGTACAGACATTTAACCACTTTATACCCCTAAACCTGGTACCTTCTACACACAAACAAACTACTATACCGCTAAGCTATGCTTCCTCCTTCACCAAAAGGATTCCTAGAAAACTGATTTGGTTGCACATTTTGCAAATACCTTGTTAACATGAAGATTGAAACCATTCTTAAAAAAAAAAAGGCCCAGGTTTACATTTTATGACAATCTCAAGTTATTTGTGTGTGGTATTCTGCAGACAATTATGCCTTGCTGCCGAGAGCTTTTGACTAGCAGCTGAGTATTTACAGAAGAGGAGGAGCGCATCAAGCACAGTACAGTTACAATGTAGCACCATTTTCCTTTTAAGAATATTCACACCTTGATATCTAAGGCTGATGCTACAAATAGAAACTTGGAGCCAGCAATTGAGATCTCTGAAGTGATCACATAGCTGTTATGGAAATGAAACATACACGCCTTTGGGGAAATGGTTTTTCACTGGTACTGTGATTTTTAGTCCATGGAGCAGTTTAAAGTGAAGAAAAACAGGACAGTGAAAGACTGCAAATAAATGCAGACTTGAGTATTAAAGATGCAAACAGAATACACACACAATTTTTGCAGAAGAAGTATGTGGGAGAGGAGGGACAGAGATGGAGCTGTAGCTCCATCCGAGGGAATATTAGGGTTTTGTAGTTTTACAAGGTCTTTAGCCTTCTCTGCTAAAGAGTGCTGGTGCCTCAGAAAACTACAAATCTCATGATTCTGTAGGATGGAGCTATGGTAGTTAAAGTGGTGTCAAACTGAACTATTTCCAAAGTAGAGATGCGCCCTTCTTCTTCTTCTTCTTTTTAACCTGAGATTGCCAATTGGCTTTTCTGAGTAATTTCCCTCTTTTTAAAAATGGAGGGAAGGGAAGGAGGTGGCCTTTGAAATATTGTTGGACTGCAGCTCCCAGTATCCATCTCTATTGGCTGGGAATTACAGTTCAACAGCATCTGAAAGGTGACATCATTGTCACTCCTGATTTTTGCAGCGGAACAGTGGCATTGCTAGGATTGCTGTTAGCTACTGTGGTAACTCATGGTGTCATTTCTCATTGACCTTCTCCCAAACCACATAATAGCTTGGGATGGTAGCCAATGAAGGGATCTATGGGGAGAAAAGAAACATAAATATTTAGGGAGATTAAAACAAACCCTGACAACACTTTTCTGGGTTAAAACCAGAGGCAAACCTGTCAGTAGGCACTTACAATAATCCAAGTGTGACATAACCAAGGCCTGGATTAGTGGATGGGCATTGGGCAGTCTCAACGGTAAAAGAAACCTATGGCTCCTACAGCTGTTCAAAGGATAAAAATTATATGCCTTTGCTGTTGCCTCGATAAATGGGCCTAGGGGCAAATGGTCATCCAGCAGTACTTTTACACTTTGAACTCTGTTTTCAGCAATTGAAGTAAAGTGGGGACAAAGGAGGAAAATGGGAGGAAGAGAAAGAAATTGGGACATTTTAAAACCATTAGAAAAAGTGGAATGACAGATGATTAATCTGGACTATGCAGGCCAGATTGGAACAGTTCGAGGGGATGAGTATTCTGTCATATAACTCCTGCTTTCAAGCTGAAGTGATATAAGATTATCCCATCATCTTCTGTCTGAGTGAATTAGATGTCGGTGGCACATAACCATGGAAGAGACAGTCATATAAACAGGAGTAATATGAAAAGATTACAAGGTGCATGAGGAAACATTTCAGAGCATTTGGAATATAGCTTCTAAAATCACTTACTTTGGTGGCATACTGGAAGTTGTAGTACAAGAAAGAAACATTCTGTAGCATTGAAATAGTGTTTTTACATTTGCAAAGGTTGCAGCGGTCACTCTGTGAACCAGAAAAATCATAAAATGACAACATTTGGGAATGATTGGGTTAAATGCTTCATAGGCCAGAAGAAGATGCACATATAGATAAATTTATAAAGAAGTATACACTGTAGTTGTTCAAACAGCTGATCCACCCTTTTAAAAGCAACTCTATAATGAGTTGTTTCATGAACTCTTCATAAATCATTTTTTAATCTATTTGCCTGTGCTTAAAAAAAACACCAGTACTTTCACTCTCCTGTTTTCTAATTTTACCTTTTTTTGTAATCACTTTACAATGACTTGGTTTTGAAAATTTATTTGCCAAATAAATGGTAATGAATGTCATTCTGCCCAAATGACGCTTGTGCCGCTGGAACATGTGGATGATTTTTAAGTTTGGAAATTGGATTTTGAAATGTCTTCCCACCTGTCTGCACAAACTAATCCCTTTAATATAAATAGAAAGAACAAGGGTTTCCATGGAACAAGGACCTAAAGTGGTTCTGAAAGAGCAAACAAAAGAGAGGAGGAGAAAGAAAAGCTACGGAGGTAAGTCATGGACTTGATTCTGAATGTCTTATTTGCTGGATCAATTTTATAGGATGGATTAGAACTGCCACTCTTCAGTTTTGGTGGGTCATCTCCAGTTGGAGATGAGAATGCAATTTTTCCTGTTCTGGTGGGTGCACCTCCAGGCAAGAGAAAAGGTCTGTGTGTAAATCTCCAGCTTGACTATAAAAGTAGCAGCTGCTACAATTTGCAAAGCTTGATTGATTTATCGCTGCAACTTGCAAGGACTCTCCAGAGAGTCTCTGTATTTACATAACTAGCTTCCTCCTTTCCTGCCAGTGGTTGTAGTGCCAAGCCTTACCATCCATTCTGCTCTGTATCCACCTTGTGCCTAAAGCAAGTAAGGCCTGATCCAGACCGGCAACCCACTGGGAGATCTTGGGTAAGCCACACTCTCTCAGCCTTAGAGAAAGTTGGCCACCCCTTTTGAACAAATCTTTCCAAGAAAAACCCATGTTCTTAGGGTAGCATAAGTCAGAAATGACTTGAAGGTGCACAACAACAACATTCAGATTTCTGAGGTGTTTGTGTTTTCATGCACAGCTTTTGTTTGTTGGACTATGACTCTGGTTTGATTCCCTGCTCAGCTATAGAAATGCACTGGTGAACTTGAGCAAGTCATAAACTCTCAGCCCCAGAAAACTCCATAATAGGTTTGTCTTAGGGTTGCCATAAGTTGAAGCCTGCTTGAAGGCATATGACACCACCAATAGCTGTGTGGTTTAGGGGCACAAAAGTTCTGAAATTCATGCCATCTTTTTTAAAAAATGGAGATTTGAAGGACTGGTGGGGGCTGGGGGGGGCACAGAAATGGAACCCATCTGTGGGCCACACTTATCCAGATGATATAACCAGATGAGCCTCTGATTTTCCTCCACCAGCCACTAACTGGTCATGGGGACAGGAGAAAGATGAGAGTGAAGAAGGTCCCATATCATAGCTCTGTCTGGGAATAACTTTCTGATACATTTGCCAATACAGGATCCTGGCCTATGTTTTTGTAGTCTGATGCTCTCAGAAGAATTGGTCTGTGCATCCTTGAAAACTCATGCTACAATAAATCTCCTGGTCTTAAATATATCGCAGGACTATTCAGTTTAGCTAAAACCAACTAAGATGGTTTTCAAAAGTACTCCACAGTGACTCTCAGGTCATCTCATCTCATACAGATCTGTCTGGACCCACAAGATCAGCCTTGGATGCCTTACCTACTTCTCAGGTGCTCATAAAATATTTCACAGCAAAATGGCCAAATGGGTTTCAACGTGAGCAAGTGCGACTTCATACATTACTAGCAGAACATACTGAATACCTCTTCCCAGAGTTCTTGTTTGGTCAAAGCGTGTGCCTAATTTTGCTTCCATCTTGCTTTCTGTCATGATGATTCCCTGACACTAAATTTTTTATAAGGTTACACATAGGCTCCCCTTTTTTTAACAACAAAAAAGAGGAATAAATTTACCAAAGAATATACATGATTCAGATTCACCGGTTACTGAAATAACCCACCATGCATAATAGAAAAGTTATTTTCAACTTGTGATTTAAGATTTATAAAATACATTTAGGATAGCAAGAATGTGTCACAAGCTCATCTGTCTACTGTCCTTAGGTAGCTTTTTCTTGCAAAGATTAACTTGGATGTCTTAATTTGGGAAACATGCTGGGGTAGCTGTGTGGGCCATTTAACAAATACAAACAAAAATCCATGTGATACCTTTACTGGCCAACCGAAATGCACAATATACTCGTTGCAAGCTTCCGAAGCTCCATGGGTCTTAATTTGGGGTGAGTAGATATACCACATTCTGTCCCTTTATTGAGCCATGGATCCATTTTCTGCCACGTTATGGTACTTCTGAATTATTGTTTAAATAATAATATGCCTCCACCTACTTTCTAGGATCATTCTCTGAGGGGCATTGTACTAGAATCTTAGAATCGTAGAGTTGGAAGAGACCGCAAGGGCCATCCAGTCCAACACCATTCTGCCATGCAGGAACTCTCAATCAAAGCATCCCTGACAGATGGCCATCCAGACTCTGCTTAAAGACCTCTAAGGAAGGAGACTCCACTGTACTCCAAGGAAGGAGTGTGTTCCACTGACAAACAGCCCTTACTGTCAGGAAGTTCCTCCTAATGTTGAGGTGGAATCTCTTTTCCTGTAGCTTGCATCCATTGTTCCAGGTCCTGTTCTCTGGATTAGTCAGACCATCCCCAGTCATCTCTTTAAATATTTAAACAGGGTGATCATATCACCTCATAATATTCTCTTCTCCAGGCTAAGCATCCCCAGCTCCTTAAGTCATTCCTCATAGAGAATGGTTTCTAGACTCTTCACCATTCGGGACATGCCCCAGCTTGTCAACATCCTTCTTGAATTGTGGTGCCCATAACTGAACACACCATTCTAGGTGAGCTCTGACCAAAGCATCCTTTCCTCTCTATGCTCAGTTCAGCTCTACATATGTGCATTGATACAACACTGCATAAAATGGAAACCTGATGTGATCATACATGACATATTTCACCACCACTACTGTGTATTAATCACACTATTGTGTATTAATAAAACACAAACAGTATCAGGATACACCACTGCACATAGAATCACTTCTAGATGGTGTCTTTGTGGTTTCTCATCAATATGTACTTAGGCATGTAAGGCATACTTTCTTGATTGTGATGATTTTGAGTATTTAAATCCAAAGAGACACTGCAATGACTAATTTTCAAACCCTACAAGTTTTGTCTGCTCCAGGCAAGAGCAAGACAAGGTTTTTTTTTATATTTCTTTGGCAAGGTCTCTTTCACTTCTGAGAAACATAATACACGCACCCACTTATGAGAAGAAGGATATTTTCTGTGATTTGTTTTTCTGCTAGAAAAATGTTGGGAAGGGTAATACAGAGGCAATACATTTTGTGAAGATTTTGCCCAGTATTCATATACCCACAAATTTTCAGAAAAACAATTTTTCTGAGTGTTCCCAGAAACAGTTGTTTTAAAAAAGCAAAAATTGTGAGTCTTTGGAAAAAATACTCAGGAAATACATGTGGGATTGTTGTGTTCATAAGAATTGAATTTTTGTGCAATCCCTCCCCACTACACACAAAACCATGTGTGTTTCTGGAAAGAGAGTATGAGAAGCCTAGCACACACATACACCCTGGGCAGGGCAAAACTGTATAATTTTTCAATGTTCAGGATATGTGGAGAAAACTATGGATATTATTCATCCTTATAGGCAAGGACAAGATAGTTGAAGACTGACATTTCTACACAGCAAGACCAGAAAATTGGCTGGTTGTTGTAAAAAGAATATTAACTGTTTGTCCACTGTTTTCTGTACTGCATACAACATCACAGCAGCCATTGTCATTTTGCACAATTGTCCAGTTTTGCTTCATATGCAAAGTTTTGCTTCATTGCAAAACAAGTTTTTTCATTTTCTTATTAAGAGCATTACAAGAACTTCTCTCTCTTGCAGGATATGGAGTATAATTTTGTGGTTCCCCTTTCTCATTTTTGAGTTTTCGACAAGTGAAAATCGAATTATCTAAAGCAACAGCACCATTGAAAGATGGGAAAGATACAATCAAGCAACAGTTACAAAACCTTTGAAATCTGTAAATCTGGCTTTTCATTTCCTTCACAATCCAGATAAGAATAATGCAAAAAGCTTTGCTGTTTCTACAAAATCCAAATATAAATATCAAAAGAAATGAATATTGCTAATATAATACTTCTGTTTTGGAAACAATTGAAAGCCGGGTCGTCTGAACATTCAACTATGGCTCTGGAGACCAGGCTTTAAATTTGCACTCAACCATGGAAATCTACTGGGTGACCTTGGGCAAGTCACACTCTTTCAACCTCAAAAGAAAGCAATAGAAACCCCCTTCTGAACAAATCTTGCCAGCAAACCCCAATGATCGGTTTGCCTTAAAGTCACCATAAGTCAGAAATGATTTGAAACACACAATAATAACAGCTTGTTGGAAACAAAACCACATAATTTAGGATTCTTGTATCTAGGGATAATTTCAGATCAAAATCATTTAGGAAGCATCCATTGTCCAGCACCATTAATCATCTGGTTCAGTTGTATTCTTTGTTTTTGAGTTAGTTCAGGGATTGAAGACAGGCGTCTTACCAGATATTGTTGGAATGCAGCTACCACAGTCCTTCACAGTTGGCCAACAATTCAAAGGCTCTTCACCTCTGATTTAATATCTTTTGTTGTTGTTGTTGTCTTTCAGTGTCCCTTTGTGGCCTGCTCCATTTCCTACCCTTAGTACACTTCTTCCATTAGATTTTAGCCTATTCTTTGGGTCAAGCTCCTTTTTGCTTTAAATAATGTTAAATAATGTTAGATATGTTCTAAATGTATTTGGGGCAGGTCTCAGGGACAGGGCCTATGAACAGCTGACACTGAACTCTTTAGGTTCCACCATGCATTTCTTTGACCTTTGTTGCCATCATTTGCCATCAGTTACACAAAAAGTGCCTACTGTGATTGAATCGTGCAAAATGAAGCTAAGGATTTCTTGGAATAGGCACTCACAGGCTTACAGGAACTCATTGGCAAAGGTGGGACTACGGAGAAGGATTTCATGTGCTCTGTTGCATGTGCATTAGAAATAAAGAATGGGCCGTGCCATCATTTGCCTGCCATGAATTTGTGGCACATATTTTGTCTGTCTGAGATGCATTAATGTCTGTGTGACTGTTTTTCAAGATTTAAAATGGAAAAGGGAGCAGAAGGGTGCGAAGGAAAAGACATTGTATTCAAAAATCAATACCACTTTGAATCAGTTTGTGCTTACCTGAAATGATGCCCTTTCTTTCAGTGGTCCAGGTTCCATGTCACTAATTACTTTTGGAATACCAAAGCTTTTTGGTAATTTCTCAATTGTCGACTCGAAGAACACAATACTTCTTTTTGTCCTTTTAATACATAACTATACATCGCTTATTTTGCATGTAGAAGATCCCAGATTCCATCCCCAATATCTACAGGGGGGATTGGAAAACCCATGAAGGGGGAAAGTCAGAAAGTGACCATAAGAGTGAAGGGATGCAGAGTGTTGTTGAAAGAAACCTTTTGCTTGGTCATAGAAAATAGGTTCTTAATAATTTCAACTTAAGTTAATTATATGTGAAACATCATCACATGTCCTTCTGGTAAAATATCACCTAGAACATTGTAATAAAATACAAATATGTGAAATAGGTTGGAAATAGTGTTTGCTCATTATTGGTGTGTTTGTTTCTATGTTATAGCCTTTTGTTGCTCAGTTGCTGCCATGGCACGTTGTTGCAAGAATTCTATCTAAGGTTGGTTTAATTGCTTGTTCAGGCACTGTGCCTGCTTCTAAATGATGTTAGTAAAAACCATGGTTTGGCACCACGTCTGAATTGATTTACTGATGGGTAATGAAGACTTGGTGAAAGCCAGCATGGTGTAGTGGTTTGAATAGACTAGAAGTGTTTATTGATTAGCCGATAGGCCATTTTAAAATAACACAAAATAACACTAAAACAAGTAAAACACACTATAAAATCCTATAGAAATTCTATAGCAGTTAGAAAAGCGCTAAAATGTAAAGTTTAGTGGTTTGAGTGTTGGACTACAACTCTGGAGACCAGGGTTTTATTCCTGGATGTCACATGCTCTCAGCCTCATGGAAGGGCAAGAGTAAACCTCCTGTGAACCAGTCTTGCCAAGAAAATCCCATGATAGGTTTGCCTTAGGGTGGCCATAAGTCAGAAATGGCTTGAAGGCATACAGTAACAACAACAACAATGAAGATTTGAGTATGATATAACCAAACAGAACTGAACCAAAATGGCATCTCAAAATTCTCCACTCTATTCATGAAAGAGGAATCTGCTCTCAAGGGGAGCAGATTTCCTATGAATGCAAACTTTCTATTCATAGTAAATCTGCTCCCATGGGACAATTCAGGGATGCTAAGGAGGGAGTGACATTTTCCTGACGATTGGAGAAGTGAGCCTGGCTTCTAAACGTGTGCTTCCTTCACCTTTTAAGGATGTTTCAGGGATGTTTGAGCCATGTTTGAGCCAGGTATGGAAAACTTCAGAGAGAGAGAGAGAGGAAGGAAAGAAGGAAGGAAGGAAGGAAGGAAGGAAGGAAGGAAGGAAGGAACCAGCCACTTTAAATGAAAATGTGGAGAATATTCAGAGGTTTGTTGAGTGAGTTTCTTTTCTGGAAAGGAGAGAAGAAGGGGTAGTGGTGGAAGTCAAGTCATCAGTAGACCTGGGAGATATTTCACCTCCTCCCATGAGAGTTCATTAGAACATTTGGAGGGGCATTGTTTGTAAATTACATATATATTTCCCCCCAGCATTATTTCAGAAGTAGATTTCCTAGGGTCCAGCAGTATTGCTATGCAAGGTACAGTATATTGCTTATTGATTTTTCAATTTACAAGTTTGATAAGACTTGAAAAATGTTTCATTTCTTCATCCTCCATATGTATTAGTAAGGGTAGAGCAAGGGAGGGAGGTTTGCACTTCAAAACGAATTGGTTTTTGATGGTTCTTTTTATGTCAGCAACATTTTCTTAAGTTAATTGTGTTTTTCATGTACTGCAGAGCCACTTATTCACTGGAATTGCAACTTTACTCATTACAGTATTCACTGCAGAATGTGGTCTGAGTAAAGAACAGAATCCCAGTGTTCCATTGCTATTTGACTGGATTTTGGGAACCTGCTGGTCCCTTGGTCTTTGTCTACCTTTCAAAGAGACACTTTGGAGTCATGTCCTGTATAAAAGTAGACATTTGTCTTTCCATCAAATCCCCCCCCCCCATTCTCTTAAGTGTTGAGGAAAGTTTAGGTATGTGCTTGGGAAAATGACATCTGGATGGATGCTACTAGCATAATGATCCATCCCTGCAGTTCAAGGAGTGAAAGGCACCCTGCCTGATCACCATTTCAGCAGTGAGTTGTTATCCTTCTCCATGTTTGGACTGTGAGTAGTGAGATATATATATGCCTCAGAAGAAATTGGATTAGACAGGCCATGTTCATTGGAGGATTCTGAGAATTGTAGTCCCAAATGGTTACTTGCCTAAGTGCTGCAAGATTCAGCAAACAGTTCTGATGTTCTTATGTGCACAAGCTCTAGCAACTATTTGATTGGTAAACATCTCCTCCACACTCCATAATTATAGCACTTTGATACAGTATTGAACTGCTGTGGCTGCTTCCTGTGGAATCCTGGGATTTGGGGTTTGGTGAGAGACTAGAGCTGTCAGTCTGAGAACTCTAAGCCCCTCATGAAACTACATGGAATCTCAGAATTCCACAGGAAGCAGCCAAAGCAATTAAAGTGGGATCAAAGTGCTGTAAGAGTGTAGTGTGAAAAGGATCAGGTTTTTGTAGTGTTTTACAAACAGCAGGCAGTTTTTTTGTCAGATGTGGATCATGTCACCACAGAGTACAGAGGCTCGCCCTCAGCAGATGACATTGTACTACATGGCTTTCATATCCCTTTCTAACTTGCAATTCTCTGATCTCCAACATTTTTATATAAAAAACAGAATTGAATTAACTAGCTTTCATTTTTTAAGAAGTTGAAATTATAACAAACTGGTCCTCTTTATTCATTCATTTGCCAAGATCTATCCTCCCTCCTTCCCTCCCTTCTTGTCTAAAACCCTGAAAGTTGCTGCCACTGAGGGGTGGCAGAATGATATTTTTTGTATATTGGAAAGGATAGAGCTAACTCATTTCTGGAGCTGCCTACTGAAAGATTATCCTATTTTCTAAAGGTCTGTTTCCATCCCTTTGGAGATTATTGCACTTCATTTTTCACCCAATCTGGGCATGGGCTGGGAATGGGCTTGAATGGGTGAAAATGGGTGTTATCGCACAGCAATATGCTGCTGATGCTGCCAGGAGACCATCTCCCAGCTGTACTTAGACCACCTAAGCTTCCATACTTCAACATCAGCAGGCTAAGTGAGGCTGGGGGAATGGCTTGTAGTCTCCCGGCAGCATTGGAGGAGTTTTGCTGTGCGATAACACCAGTTTTCACCCATTCCAGCCTGTTCCCAGCCCATGTCTGGATCGGGCAAAAAATGAAATGTGATAATCTCCTTTGTTTCCCAGTCAGTTCCTGTGGTTTTCTGGCTGTTCCATGAAGTCATTTCTATGTTTTGCAGAATGACAAGGGACCCATCATCTTAATGAGATGGTAAGGCCTAATTTTGCATTTGCCTCTTTCCACTGCAACTCTCCTCTGTTTTTCCTCTCTGGACAAAGCCTAAATAAACACCTGCCTTCAAACCCAGCTCTCAAAGTTCCAACTGAAAACCCAATGAAGCTGTCACTTTTTCCCTAAAGGGGAAACTACAGCTCTAGCTTTCAATTAAAGGTTGGCAGCCCTGATTCAAGACAGCCAAAACTAATCCATACACTGAGGTGGCCCATGGAGTTTATGCCATGGATGAGAGATTAGGGCTTGGCAATATGATGATCAGATACCATGATGTGCTTGTAGAAAGAAAGTGACTTCTTTCTACAAGCACAGACACTTTAACCAGGATGCAAGTCAAAAGCCCAGAGAAATTTATGAACTGTCTCTGTTCAAACTTCAGGGCTATAGCTGCTATCACTTTGACTATAAAACATAATGAGGGGATAAGGACGGAGGGTATATTGTGGACTCTCTGTGTTACTGCCAAGTTCCACATTTGGTTTCAGTTGATATTTCATTTAAAAGAAGATAAGATTACATACTTTTGCTTCTTCTTTTAGGTACTTCTATCTGGCTGAACCTAAGGGAGAGATAAAACAGGGTTCATTCCATTGTCAGATCTTGTTCCCAAGTCCCATATGAATTTCAATTTTCATTTTGGAACTATCATCTATGATCCCTTCCCTTTCTTTTTGTTCCCTTTCCCTGGGTTCCTCTTCCCTCCGCACTCCCTGTTTCTTTCATATCATAGCTATGAGAATGACATCTTATGATTTCAAACCCTATTCCCACTTACATTTAAATCTGTTTGCGATTCATCTTCGCTCAATGTCAGTGAATCAATTCCAAAAGGTCCATCGTTCCCACTATGAAAGTGGATCTCTTCATTATCCCCTTGTAATTGCTTCCTTTTTGGTACAATTGTCATCCCCACTAGTTTGTGCCACTTCAAAATGCATGTCAACCATCTGTGTGTCATCGGTGATGCAAGCAGCAGCCCGGCTTGGGAACTAGTCCCTCCCCTCCAGAATGATATGCTTCAGATCCATCATTTCTACTTGTTGAACATTCTTCAGAATTGATTTTTTTCAAAGAACCGCCAAAGAACTAGTGTCAGAAAAGAGCAGGTTTTTGTGTTTGCCTTGCTTCATTGTGATTGAAACAGGTCACAGTAGGATTGTAACCGGTTTCAAATGGGAACGACGGTCATATAACCTGATAAACAATTCACTTTAAATCCTAGTGAGAATGCAGTCTCAGATTCTTCTCTTTAACTTGGAAGGGGAATGTATTGGACTGTACAATCCCAAATCTAGGCCCATTTACTTTGTGAGATATATTTAAATAGGAGATGGGTGGCCATCTGTCAAAGATACATCAAGAAGGAGTTTAGTCTAAATTAGTGCTTCTCAATCTTTGACTTCCACTCTTGATGTTTTGGACTTCAGCTCCCAAAATTCCCAGCCAGTCTGGTCCAAGGAATTCTGGGAGCTGAAGTCCCAGAGATCCATAGGATCAACATGCAAGATCCTTTGGTTTCGATGGCCTCAAAGCTACCTTCCAAATATCTGCTGCCTGGTCACCCAAATGCAGTTGACTGCTCTGTTTTGTTTTATGTTCTAATTCAAGAGGAAGTTCTCGCAACACAAGAGGATCCTATTTAATAACAACAACAACAACAACAACAACAACAAAAATAATACTTATTTTTAGCCCGCCTCTCACTACAGATTGAGGTGGGTTACAATTAAAAGATAAAAATACATAAAACAATAAGCCATAAAATCTCACAGTCCCCAACCCTACACCAACATAAAAATAAAAGCACTTAATTACAAATTCAGACAAAATGAGATAGGAATGGAGAATGCAACTGTATTTGCAACAGTAATGGCACACAGTGCTGAAGACAGTGTATTGGCACTGTAAGGTTAGTTAGTGAAAACTTTGTAGTTTAAGTAGACGCCATAGTTGCTATTTTCCTCAAGGGGGAAAAGGAAATCTGATGTTCAGTGAAACAGGAAGAATCAAACTCTTTCCGTTTTTTTAGATCATTTAGGCCACATGTGACAAAATGTTCCTTCTCAAGCAGCAGACAGAAATGTTTCAAGAGGCCAAGATTTAAGTGTTTTGTGGTGCGAGTGTTTTTTCCTGCAGCCTCAAAGATCTGTTCATTCCTGTGGTAAAGTACTGAATAAGAGTGACCTCAAAGGACTTTCGGAGGGTTCTTTTCTCCCTGTTGGTAGAAAATTTCTCTAGATGTTACAGAATGCAATAGCTCAGAGCTCCATCCAGCAAACTTGCTGGTTTAGGATGACACTATCAGTGCAGCAAATTTAGCCAGAGGACAGACTGGTACCTAAAAATTCTGCCTCCTGCTTTATTACATTTCCCACTATTATATCTGACAGCTAGTCTATAAATTCAAAATAATCACTATTAGTCCCATGATTACAAACAAGCCATAGCATTTCAATCCCACCTATACATGTTCCAAAGTGAGTCCCATTGATTCCACTGGGATTTCCTCTCATGCACACAACAACATCAACAACAAACATCTACAAGAAATGCTCAGAGCACAGCTCCTTCTGTTTTTAGCCCAGGAATCCTCATGTGCTGATTAGAAAAACAATGACATTGCTGCCTCCTGTATATTCAGTTTCAAACACTCTTCAATTCATATCTTCTCCTCTTAGTGTAACTAGGGGAGATCATAAATGAGCAAGTGGAGGGTGACAAAAGGTAACATGCTGTTTGATACTTGGCAGCTCTCTGTCTGAATGCCAATAAAAGAAAAGAAAAAGCTGGAAATAGCGAGACTAGGGTTTGCTGATGCTACCTGAATGATCAAAGAAGTGTCTGAAACAGCCAGAAAATGTTCTGAACTTCAAGCACGGTAATTTTCTTCCACTGGTCTCCAGATTCCAGTCACTAATTTCTATCTGTCCTCTCTGTGGCTGGCAGCAAAATTCTATTCTCTTCTTCCACCAGTAATAGACAGAGTACTAGTCTGAGCAGCAAACTGGCCTTCTTGAAATGCTGCTGGATTATTTTTCCTGCTAGAGCCTGAACATACATTGACCCTGCTCAGAAATATAAAGATAGAAGGAAAGAAAATCCCAATATAGACAATTTAGGGGCTGTGCAAAGAACCCCAAAAGGGTGGCCTCCACCCTCCCCTTTTTCAGCCAGATCAGGGCTGCAGCAATCACATGCTGAGGCCCCAATCTGCCCTTTCCAGGGCACAAAAAGGAGCCACAAAAAGCAGCTCCTTTTTGTACCCTAGAAGTAGCGCAATAGCTGTGGCGCCATGGCTATACTGTGCTCCTTCAGTGCTATGTTATGTGGATGCAGCGCCGGAGGATCTTCGTGATACTGCGCACCATGTGGTGTAGCATGTGGTTTCATGCACCCTGGGGGCAGAGTTAGAGCATGCATTGTGGAGATGCTACGCCCTGACTCTGCCGCCCAGCCAGCCTTTCAGGCTCTTAAGAGAGAAAAAAGCCCTCCTCTTTGCAGTGTGCCTACAGTATACCTGCCCTTATTTCACACATGAAAACTGGGATATGTATGGTCCAGCAATATCAGAGTGGAACTGCTGGTGCAATGACTGTTATGTGTCCAACAGCAATCTGATTGTGGTCACCTGTGTACTTCTTGGCTGGAAGAAGCAGGAACTCTTATGCTGGGTCATGTTATGAAAAGGTGTAGTGCTTTTCCGTTAATATTTCAGAGGTAATGATCCTTTTTTGCAATTTAAGGGAAGTGGAGCAAATGTAAATTCAACTAATGGGAGTTCTTGTAGCCATTGTTATAAACGAACAGTTCTTCACTGTATTCTGAAGGGAACAGTCAATAAAATGAGATTAATGACTCAGGTGTTGTAAAGCAAAATCAATAAAAAGATAAGCAGGAAAGGGCTTCTGCCTGCAATGAGCCTTGGGTTTGTTTGCATCCTTTTTTCATGCAATATCTCCTGGGCTGTGCAGTGGAACTATTGTGATTATTGTTCAGTCCAAGAAGGGCTGTTGGTTGCATTAGAGAAGAAGAGAATGAAAAAATAGCACATTTATGTATTGCCTTGTCACTGAAGCAGTTGGAAACAGAGTGTCAGAGTTCTTGTGCAATCAGTGAGTCTTGTGTGATGAACCAGAACAAAACTCTATTGAAGTCACAATAGCAGACATTCACCATTCAGCGTTTAAGCTGGAACTGCCCCACAAAGGCACAAGCAGTATATTAGCCCCCTCAATCTACAACTCCTCCACCCCTCTCCCTTTGATGCGAACTATACCTCCCCTGCTACTATTCCCATTAGCTAATCCCTTCAACAACCCTCCTTTCTATCCAGCCCAAGTGCTACCAAGCTATCCAACACCACCCCCACATTCCAAGCCACTTGCAAAGCTATCTGCCAGGCACTCTGTTTCTCAAGGCTACAAATCTAAAACAGCCAGCCACCTGCAACTCCATCCCCCCCAAGCAGTATAAGTCAATGAATCCTAAGTACTATAAGCAAACTAAATCTAACCCAATATCCCAACGAATCTCTAATCAACATTTCTAATTATTGACAGAGCCAAAAGGTTAAACCTGGTTCTGAGACTCTCTGGCTACCATAGGGAATTCTGTGATTTGTGATCCCAAACAGTAACTTTTCCAAGTTCTGGATGGCTATCTTGCCAAAAATTGGCAGCTGAGAAGGCTGATATGAAACATTGGAAAAATACTGTTTAGACTATAACTCCCCATAGCAATGATGGTGATGGGATTCTGGGAATTATAGTCAAAAATAGTGACTGTCCCTAGCTGGGCGATATTACTATGACATGAGGGTTAAAGGGCCTTTGGCCATGCCAGAGTGTGACAGAATGTCAGGAACTGTTTTTTGTTTTTGTTTTAGATCAGATGATTATTAAATTGCATTATGTGCAGGAAGGTAAAAAAATGCATATCTTTTTGATTTATGAGGCAGGCTGGAGCACAGCTCCAAATGCCAAGAGCAGCAGACGGTTTGACTCTGTCCAATTGTGGAGCATTTTTGTAATGACAAATGACTTCTTCCTCCTCAGAACACAGAGAGTGTACAATAATGTGTTTAATCAATCCAACATGAAATTTACCAGCTCTTTCCACGAAGAGTACACAGCTACACAGACCAATAATTCTGCTCTTGGTGCACAGATCCATATGGGGAGATCCTCCAGGGACCCTAGACTAATGATGGGTATGGCTGCATTGTCTGCTTTTGCTGCTGTTGTTTTTAGTATTCCTTAGCATTTCCAGTGCAGAACAGAATATGCAGTGGAGTCAAAGGCAGAACAACAGCTGAATCTAGATCATTTTTCTTTCATAATGAGGAAGGAAGAAAGAGTAATGCTCACAAGGTGGGATGCATTTCTTCAGAAGATGCTTGTAAGCTCTTGTCAATTACTCTTTACGGAATTGTTATTTTGATTCATAGGCTGCAGCTGCCTAAACCATAGGTGAGGGTAAAGGCAGCTTTCATAAAATCCCGACATTTTTTTCCTAAAATAATTTGTGGCTGTCATAATCTATTATAGAGCTGAGGGTTTGCAATTTGAGGAGAATTTACCAAATGTATATCCCAGATTTTTGTATGGCCAAGATCCTGTGCTACATATGTGGAGTGTAATGTTCTGCCTGTGCAGCTCTGCAGCTCTCTGTCCTGGCAACTGGCAACAGTATATGTTGGAAGACAAGGTCCCATTTAATTCAACTGAAGCTTTTCCCAGGATTCCCTGAAGCTATACTAAGACCACAACGCAGAGGGGGAATTATTAATGCCCCCATATCTTTGTATATATAAGAGTCCTGATCTATAATTGGCTCCTTGCACTTGCAGTTTTAATTTTAAAAAAGCCATTCAGGATGCAAAGAAAAATCAATGATTTCATATAAAAGAAAAACAAAACCATCAGGGACTTAGCAATGCATGCTGATAGCAAAGTATTAAAACAAAAAATTGACATTATTATGATGAGTATGTCTAAACCAACAGGCACTAGCCATGTGGTCTGCATTGCACCTATATGACTATAATGGCAGAATTTATAAATTGTATTGACCAACAATGAGACAAACAATTGTAGGCCAAGATCCAGCTTTCATGACCCCCGTTGTGACCTTTGATGTCAATTCTCTATCAGAAAGGGATGTTTTAGGCAAATAGCCCCAAACGGGGGTTCTCCAGTTATATACCAGCTTTATTTTGGCCTGTCTGTACGGACCCTTAGTTTCCCAGATTCTTAGTCCAAGATAATACACCACACTGGCTCTCAGATACATAGATAGACCAAGAGCCAAACACTGGAAGTTCTTTGTCCTCCCTTTTCTATCGGAGTAACGACTTCACTTCTTGCCTTCACAATTATTCAGGAGCTCAGTCTTCCATCTTCTAATGCTCCCTTTTGAATTAAGGAGGGGATCAGATCATGGTACTTTTCCCAATTTGTATAAACAAAAGGGAAACTGTGCTGGGTCTGACCAAATCTCTAACTAGTCCAGCCACTTTCCCCTTACAACAGCCCCCTAGGGAGGCTTAGGGGCTAAATAGGTGGCCCTTTGAGTGCCTGATCAGGGCTGTAGCAACTGCATGCTGTGGCCCCAATCCGGTGATTTTACAGCTCCAGAAGAAGAGCCAGAAAGCTACTCCTTTCAGAGCTGGCAAAATGCTGCCCTTGCTGCAGTGGTGGCATTTTTACTGCATTTCTTTGGTGCAGCATGTCTAAATGCTGCACTGAAGAAACATTGCAGATTTGCCCACCATTTGGTTGACTCAGTGGCTTCCTGGCAGCTTGGAGGTGGAGTCGGGGTTTGTGGCATGCAGTCACCATGCCCTGACTCCACCCCAATGCCAACCCTTTGGGCAGGTCTGTACAGCTTGTTAGAAACCAGTTGTGAGGCCAAGATCCTTCAACTGTTGTTTCTTATCAATGGGTATTCAGAGGTATATTGCCTCTGATGCTGGGAGGCAACATAGAACAGTAGAGGGAAGTCCCCATTTCCTCTGTCTTTCTTCCTCTTCTCTACCCACACAGTACACTCTTCACTGCTACAATTGCATTAAGTAGCAGATACACAGAGAATGAGAACACTATGCTCTTAACCTTCTCTTTGTTACCTGCTACCATTCCCCGCCTCCAGAAGTGGCTCATCCTCTTCACTTGTTGACAACTGTATGATGAACCTTTGCTTGCTTAACACAGAACAAGTGCATCTATTTTCATCTGTCAATTCTTAGAGCTACACTAAAGCATGAAAGTGCAATTCCAGCATAGCATTTTGTGAACAAAAGCCATAATGGAAGCGATTTTGTTTAAGCCAGTGTAAATAATGCAAACAGCACTCATTGTTTATAGAATGCATAAAATGATGATATAGTTTTCAATGGCCATGTTCTTCTGGACTCTCAAATGTAAGCAGAAGCCTTGGTGAAAAAGCAGCACAGGTCATAAATCTCATCTGATTTTACCTGAAGGATGGGGCTGAGGAGAAGAAATTTTGTTTGAAGTTTTGTTTGTGAACACTTTTGGAACAGAAAATAACAATGGTAATGACAATAGTACTGACAATAATGAGAGCCAGTGTGGCATAGTTATTTGAGTGTGGCACTATGACTTTGGAGACCAGGGTTCGATTTCTTGCTCATCCATGAAACCCACTGGGTGATCTTGGGCAATTCACATGCTCTCAATCTCAGGGAAAGCCAATGCAAACCTCTTCAGAACAAATTTTGCCAAGAAAACCTAATGATAGCTTCACTTTAGGATCACCTTATGTCAGAAACGACTTGAAGGCACACAACAACAACAACAACAACAAGAAGTGATAATTATTCTGCTTTCTGTCTTGCTCCTTGCATGTTACTGGGCCTAAATATGCATAAAATATGTATGCATAAAATATGTTGCTAGAGCTTTATGGTCTGCCAGCATTAAATGACATCATTGGCCTATACCAACTATGCAGGTAGTCTGACCATATCTTTCATAATGCTCTATGTGTATTGTTGCTCTGTGACGTTGCCAGGCACATATTGGTAGCCATCAATTAAAAAAAGAAAGGAATGGCAGCATGTATTCAAAGAAAATTCAGAAAGTGACCTTTGAGAGAATCAGCCACAGCCGGGGGTCTTCCTCCCTTTTCCCCTTCCTCATTTTTAAATGAGGAGCACGTTATGTATTACATGTTACTCATGCCAAGGTTAACTTTTTCTTTTAAAATCAACCAGAAAAATTACATAAAGGGCCAAAGTTGGCAGTAAAAATCCAAATCTCCCACCCCAAGTGGCATTTTGCAATAAAATAATTATATGAGTAATGAAATGAAATTAAATCAAAGTATAATATTTATATCATTCTTCTTAGAATGTTAAAATTTAACAAGTTGTTCCAAAAAGTAATGAATGAAGATAGTGCCATTATATTTTATATGTTACCTGCAACAGTTTGGTGGAATTGTGTAGCCAGGGCTTCCACAATTTGAAGTGCAAGGACTTTTTTTAAAATTAAGAATGGCAATTTTTCTCTTCTTTCCTCCTCCCCAGAATTCCCTGTTTCCTCTGTTGTTGTTTTTGTGTACCTTCAAGTTGTTTCTGACTAATGTCAATCCTAAAGTGAACTTATCAAGGGCTTTTCTGGGACAAGTAGGAATAATCTTTCCAGCAGCAACATATTTTTGTGAACTCTCCCTCTTGGTATGAAGTGTATGGAGTTGGGGTGGTTTGGATGGGCTCTTAAGAATTATTAAGTATACAAAAGACTTGCTATGAGTGGAGATGGAAACTGCTAGAAATGATTTGTTGAAATGGTGCAACAAATCAACCTCATTTTTTGGACTCTACTGGTGGGGATTGTTGTGTTGAGCACCCACACCAAAACATTTAGCACGACACCACTTCTACTGTGAGAGCAGACTAATCTAACTGTGTACTCGCGAGGCATATTCATGGTGGATGCTGTGGAGAGCAAGATTTTAGAAGGGACAGGCTTTCTTATGTTCTTTGGTTATTCCACTAAAGAGTTAAAATGGTGTGGTTTCATTTTATCCTTTATCCTTGTTCATTTGCTGAGAGACTTTGAAGCCCAACCAGATCTCCCAAACCTAGTAGGATTGTCACATGATTTATTTTATATAAGCATGTAAGTGGCACAAGAGACTAGCATTGTTTTCTGACAGATTGTCAAGCCTCCGGCAAATATTGCTAGCCTGGGCACATCACATGCAAGCTGTGGTAAATTTTAGTGGAAGGATGGCTGACTGAACTCGAATCTGACTGCTTTTCCATTTGTTTCTCTCTCCCCCCACTCCCTTTTCCTTTTTAGCTTTTATACGCTGTGACTCAGGCTGCTGCCTTTTGCTTCCAAACAGGCAGTGACAACTCCTTTGGGGTTGCCTTTAGATACAATTTCAGGAGAGTTTGCAGAGGTACTGCTTGCATGTATTTAAAAAATAAATGGAGAGGCAGCACGGGGAGAAAGGAATCGCCAATATCTTTAGTTTATGGTTCAAAACACAGGATGTTTACATAAGCCTCCAAATGAAAATAACATTGCGAATAATCTTTTATAATATCCAGAATTAAGCTCTTTAAGTTTGGCCATATGTTGGCCATATTCTTGTCAACCACTTTCTTCCCACCATTGGCTCCACAGTGTGTCAGTTCCATATAGTTTTAGGGGAACACTGAGGCCAAACACATTATGTGGACCCTCCCTGCTTGAGTGGGCACATTTCCATTGCCAGCACTTGAAAGAGTTTACTGTTTTAATGGCATATATGTATTCTGGCTCAGCTCTACCATGAAACAAAGTGAAGCAGCTGCCATAGATGACACATGGGTGGAGGATAGGGAGTGAGGGCAGCAGTGGAGGCAACACAGCTGGGCGAAGGGGATGTTGCTGGAGCGGCAGATTTTGAAATGCCACTCCTCCACCCCCAGGGAAACCTGCCAGTGAAGCCTGGAGCCAGAGCCTTTTCCCTCAGGAGCCAGAGCCATACCCCATTCCACCGGAGATGCGGAGGGAAGCGGCGGATGTAAAACAACTGGGCAAAGGGGGCATGGCTGGAGCGGCAGAGTTTAAAATGGCGCTTCTCCAACCCCAGGGTGACCTACTCTGGAGCTGGGGATGTTTAGCCAGGATAAGAGAAGGTTAAGAGGTGATATGATAGCCCTGTTTTAATACTTGAAGGGATTCATATTGAGGAGGCAGGTAACTTGTTTTCTGCTGCTCCAGGGACTAGGACCCAGAGCAATGAATGCAAGCTCCAGGATAAGCGATTCCACCTCAACATTAGGAGGAACTTCCTGACAGTAAGGGCTGTTTGACAGTGGAACACACTCCTTCCTCGGAGTGTAGTGGAGGCAATTCCATAATCACAAAAAGTCAACATGGGTTTCAGAGAAACAAGCCAGACAAATCTAATCTCTTTTTTTGGTAAAATTACCATCTTGATAGATGAAGGTAATGCTGTGGATATAATATATCTTGATAGCCCCCCCCCCCCCGCCCCAGTGAGCAAAGTCCATTCTATATGAGGATATCTCAGGGAGGCAATGAACAGCCTCACCAGGGATCTTGGTACAGAGAGTTCTTCTCTTATTATTGTAGACAGTGGGGAAATAATTAATCTGTATGCATTTTGCAAAGGGAAATTTTGGAAGTTCCCAGGTGGGTCAGGATACCCACAGGGGAGATTTCACTTTCTCCATCTAAAACATCTGCAAAAAGAAAGGCAAAATCAGCTGAGTGTTAGTTTTAACATGATATAGTTATTTGTTCTTGTTCTCTCCTTCCCACCACCATCCCAAAGATGCATATAGCCCCGTTACTTTGCCTGTTAGCACTTCTTTTTTTGGCTTCCTTTATCTGAAACCCCATAAAGGGTAAGTCAATAACTACACCACCTCATTAATGAGAGTTCCAAAATATATATGTTATATGTTCATCAGATCTGGCTTCCTTGCAAGGCATGCATCACTATTAATAAACATCTTCCTGAAATATTTTCTTTTACAGTGGAACAGATAACTATTTTTGTCAGCACCTGTTGAACAAAAACCCTTTCTTGTTACAAGAGAATGATACAAGGGAAATTGTACATTGCTATTTAGTTTTATGTGTTATAATCAAGGTAGCTTATCCACTTCATTAAACTTGCTGTTCTTTCTTGCATTCTGGACTCTGCCAGCAAACAGCTGTGGTCCTGGGAAATGGTTTGTTAAGCAAATATTTTCCCTTTCCATTTTTGTTGTTATAGGAGGTTTTGATAGGAACAGAGACTAAAGATGTTTCTGGTTTACCCACCCCAAACTCAAATTCCCAGAATCCCCTAGACAGTATGACCAAGTAGCCACAGCGGTTGGAGAATTCTGGGAGCTGTAATCCTCAAAAAGAAGAATTCTTCCTAACTCTGGTCTCAACTAAGGATGGATGAAAATTTTGTTGATTTTTAAAATTTCCTTTCATTCCCCAGATTTCTAGCACTGCAGTAACTTCAGATCAATTTCAGTTGAACATTTATAAATCCAATTTAGGATCCAAAGAAAGAGGGCAGGCAAAGTAACCAATGGAATACAAACACAGAAAAAGTAAGAGTCCTAGGCAGGAACAATTTTCAGTGTCTTTCTCTATGCAATGCTACACAATGCTACGCATAGACAGATCCTAAGGGACAGGGCAATGCTGCCCTTTTCCTAGCTGGATTGGGGCCACAGCAAACTCATGCTGCAGCCCCAATCTGACCTTTTCAGAGTGCAGAAAGGAACAGCAAAAAGCGGATCCTTTTTGTGCCCTGGAACGGGAGTGATAGGTGCAACACTGTGGTTATATGGTGCTCCTTCGATGCTGCACCATGTGGAGTGGTGCACAGAATCACAACGCATGCCCTGACTCTGCCCCCAGGCCATCCTTAATGACTGGTCTGAAGAGCCCCTTGATCTTTTGTTTTCTATGAATAGCTGTGCCTGTTGAGTTTGACCAGTTCAGATGACTGAGATTTTATTAGGTTCATTTTTATTAGGAACGTATCAAAATATGCAAACCTGGAGCTGACTGTTGCAAAATTGTTGTTTAATCTCAGCAAGGGGGGAAGGCAAAGATCAACAGAGAACACTGGAACCTCGAGAACTTTAGCAATTGCTTCAGGACCAAATGTTGTCCAGATGTCTCCAAAGATATCTTGAAATTGGATACAAGAGATTCCCAGCAATTTGAATTGTGATTTCAGCACTCTGTTTTGTATGGATTAAGGATCTAAGGTTCAAGACACACTGCAGAAATAATCCAGTTTGAGACCGCTTTAACTTCCCTGGCTCAATGCTAGGGAATCCTGGGAACTGTAGGGTTTTTTTTTAACTTGGATTTTTGTATTTTTTATTGGGAAGTTAAAAAATCGCTGTGTATTGCCTTTCTTTTCCTTTGTTACCTATCATATTTTTTTTCCTTGGGGAGTTCATGGAATATGCAACTTCTGTTGTAATCCACCTTGATTCCTTTAGAGAAAGGCAGAATATCAATTATTATTATTATTATTATTATTATTATTATTATTATTATTATTTTGGTTAAATAAATATTTTGGATCAATATATTGTGTATGAAGCCCTTTCTGGCTGGGAAGCAATAACCTTTGGAGACAATCCCAGATCCCCTATCTAGTCAATCTACTACTCCCATGCCAACCAAATCCTGGTTAATTTATAAATTGCCAGTCCAGCAGAAATCAATCACCATAGAACAAGAGCCAATAAAATTCCACTGTGGGAAGTTTTGGCCTGAGGATGGCTCATCTATCTGTGAGACCATTGGGGAGGTGGGCCAGAGTAATACAGATTTTGGAAACCAAGGGTTTCTGACTGTGCCAGCATTTTGGTTCCTGCTGTGATCTGTCTTTCCAGTCCCCTCAATTACGTATTAAATGTGGGTAGTGATGATTTTGCCTTTTTGTTTTGCTGTTTAATCGACAACTTGACTGTTTGTTTCCCACCTTCTTTCTAAAAAGCTATTCCTCATTTGATGAGCTGGGGACATGCCACATCATTTATCCTGCATTTGAAACTCCTGCAGTGTTGAAGAACATGATTGTGCATGTTTTTGATCTTCTGATGCTGACCTTGTAACTAATATGTTCCATAATATCTTCTGCTGCAGATGATAAGGTTGACTAAACCAGATCTGTTTCAAGCCATTGGGCATTTGTCCACAATGCTAAAACCAATTGCAATGAAGTCATTTTTTCCCCACACAGTGAATCTATAATAGTTTTTGTCTCCTGCTGTCTGATTTATATTTCTGGCAAAAAGTGCCGGTTTCCCTGAAACTGAAAAGGGATTTTTTTTTTACAGGAAATATTTCTCCTCACCTCCCTAGGCACTTAATATTTTATACATGTAGCTGTTCATATTGTTGCACTATTTCCTCTTTAATCTGCCCTATATTGCTCTGTTGTATTATTTACAGCATGAAGCAGATTTATGTTGATGGAGATATTAAGCAAAACACATCAAGAAGCCCAATTTCCTGAGCCACAAAAGTGTGGCCAACAACTGGAGCTTCACTTCTCATTCTATTATCAAGGCAGTTGGAAAATGGGTTTTGTGGGCCATTAAAGACCACATCCTCTAAGACGATGGTACATTTCTCCATCCGTGTTGCAGTGCGTTCATAAAGTCTGTGAGCTCTCGCTTGCCCTAGTCTTCCCTTTCAAATGTGAATTTCCCTAGGACCTTTGGGATTAGTACCATGTTGAATATTCAAATGTTTTATTAACACTAATTGTAATGGAACCCCTGACCAGATTGACCCCACAGTGCCAATTCTTGGACTCCTGTTGGGATTGCAATCCCTCATCCACAGTATCCTCAGCACTCTTCTCCAGTACCACATCTCAAATGAAGTCCCCCCCCTTCTTACACACTTTCTTCACTGTCTATCTCTCACATCTGTGCATGGTAATGGGGAATATGATGGCTTGGACAATTCTGACTTTAGCACATATCTTTACACTTTACGATCTCATCTAGTTCTTTCATAGCTGTCCTTCCCATTCTTAATCTTTTTTTGATTTCTTGACTGCAGTCTCCGTTCTGATTATTATTGTTTGATCCAAGGTATGTGAAATTTTTAACGATTTCAATTTCCTTGCTGAATTTTGAATTTATAAAACCTCATGGCTATTGTTTTTGTTTTCTTTATGGCCAGCACAAAGCCATTACACCATTACAAAATAACTCTGTCAATGGAAAGTTACATTCTAATCCCTGGATGTAGGATCTTGACTATTATCATAGGAGATCCTTTGCTTGCCTCTGTTCTCATTCATGGTTTTTGACATATCATGTCCCTTTCTTCCTTGACTTTCTTCAGTAACAGTTCTGCTAGTAGTATGGTGTCATCTGCATATCTTAAACTGTTGATGTTCCTTCTTCCAATTGTCATGTCTACTTTCTCCAAGTCTAATTCTGCTTTACATAAGATGTGTTCACCAAACAAATTAAACAGACAACGGGATAAAATACAGCCTTACTTGATCCCTTTCCAATTGGAAACCTTAGAAACAAGGGCTACTGTACCTTTGATAGTTAAGAGATTCTGGAGAAGTGAGATGTACCATAAAGTTCTATCAGACAGAATAACATATTTCTCTAATGCCCCAAACCCATCTTTCAGCTTCTGCAACTCCCTGTTACAGTCATTAATTAGCCACTATAGAAGTGTCCACTATGTATCCTTCAGTGCTGTGTGTCCAGCTATATGAATATATGTATATATGAATATATCTGGGTACTTCTCCATTGTTTCTGTCTCTCCACCAGCTTGTAAATAGTTGGTAAATGTGTTTTCTTCAAATAATATAATTATGCTTTCGTTTTGGTTTTGGTGTTTTTTTTAAAAGAGCCTCAAACCTACAACCTGTTCACAGCCAATACACTGAATACATCATCATTTGTAATGCATTTCTTCCAAGCTGTGCCCAATCAGTTTGCATATTTAAGTTCATGTGTGTGTTTAAATCACATTAGCATATCATGATTTATTTAGAGTTGCAATGCAAAGGAAAGCTGAAATTCTTGGAGGAAGTATATGAGAGCAAATATATTAGTTTATCTACTTTACCAGATTTCCCCAATGCTGGTAATTTGTCAGACTGGGAAAGGAGCAAAAGTGAAAAGAGGAAAGGAGAAGAAAAGTATCTTTGTTCTCACATATTCCTTTGTTTTATAGGCAGGTGATTGTTTGTATCTTTGCTGCATATGAATATATATGTATATCCAATGTTTTGTTTTGGAAAAGGATAGTTTCACTGAAATGGCACATTTATCCTTTAATTTCATGTCATTTACCATAAAGCAAATAGAACTTTGCTATCGCTAGAGAAATGAGTAACAGATACAAAACAGTACTTCTGTGCAATTAACTTGTCACACAACTGTAAGGATGCTGGCAGAATGTTTCAAAGCAATAGTCTGTAATATTATGCAAGATGCCAACAAGGTTTCCTGAACAATAGCGTAAAAGTGTGGGTGCCTGTTGTACAATACACTTTATGCATCTGAATGCAAGGTGTTCCCCACCACCACCAACCCAAATAAAGATTTAGCACTGGGAAAAGAAAATAGTGGAAGGAAGTGACTTCATTGGAGTAGACATAACAAGAATGCAAGTAATATTACAAGAAACTAGGAATGTTTAGCTTGGTGAATAGAGTTCAATGCAACAACCATGTTTACGGCTTTGAATTAAGGGAACTTTAAAATGGCAGTCAACTTGCAAGACCCATGTGCTGCCAGGAAAGATTGTACAGATCAATCCATTTGCAGTTCATTTCAGGGTTAAACTACATGACCCATAAGATAGATATTATCTAATATAATGATGTAGTGGAAAGGCTGGTCTGTATGAGAACATTGGGGCCATTTTTATGATCCTGCCCCAGAATTGAAAAAGTCATTTTTATTTGAAATGTCCAAATACTCTCTAGGCCACTACTTCTTTTGGTGCATACCAGGCCATTTTTCACCAATGAGAGGCCTCTTTTATTTTTAAAGTCATGAATAAGAATGCTTTCTAAGATTAAACATCTTTTCTCTGCATTCTTCAGTAAATGTGCATGTCCCTAATCTAGAATGAATTCCCTAAATCTGTTTCTCTCCCTAATTTTAAAATTTGCAACTGCCTCCCTTGGGGCTTAAAAAAGAAAAAAAAAACTCAATTGTACTAGAGGTGATGTGATTAAATAAAAATTAGATGTATATACATTTAACTGTAGTTGAGTCCAGAGCAAGTGAAAGTAACAAGGATTGGTGACAAGTGATGGTAGCAAGTGATGGCTATAATAGGTCCTGTTGGGTTGCTGCACCTTTCAGTTACTCAGTGATTCTAGGTCCAGGCAACAGTTGAGTTTATCACATGGGAGGAATTTCTCTTAATTTCGAATGAAAAGAAAGTGGAGCCAGAACGCATTCATGTGAATTCATTAGTTCAGTGAATGTACGTGAATTCGAATTGCATTCCAACTGACTCCCCATTGCCCGAAAATAGCTTGCCATTGCCCGAAATTGTGTGTGGTAGTCTATCAAGCAATAATGTTAAACCCCATGATTGCGTTTGAATTGCCATTGGATTATACTTCCAATTTCCCTTGTCTGATAAACTCCAGTGTAATGAAGTTGCATCCTGGTACAAACTTCAGCAGGTTGAATGTTGACTTTTCTCAGTTTGTATTCTTTGGCTTTGTTAAGAGGTTATCTGCTCACAAGCCTAAGAATACAATCTCTTAACTTCTACATACTCTGTGATGGTAGATAAAGGAAATGACTAAAGTGATGTGGAGAGGTGTGGAAGGTAGAATGATGAAGTTCTACCTTGCAGTCAAACTTTCCTGGTGATACCATCTCAATTTCGGGAAGGAATGATGCCATTAATTCTGATAGCAAGGTAGCTTCCCCAACCAGCTCTGTGTAAATCATCTTGACCCAAGAATCCATCAATGCTTCCTACCAGCCTCCCACTTCTGGCAATAGACTTAGTTGCAAAATAAAATAGGGAGGGTATTGCATTGCATACTCCCCCTTAGAATGAACATTTTCATTCCATTGTTTTATTAGGATAAAAAGTGATGCATTTAATTCAGGTTCTGCTAAACCTTGTATAGGAATACAAATAAAGTAGCTGGGAGTGGGTAGGACATTAGCGCATGGATTATCGCAAAGTATAATTATTGTCCTGGTCACCCTTTGTCTGGACTCCTACTTGCAATCTCCTTAAATCAGCAACTACTTTTCTCTCTCTCTTTCAGATAATCTGAACAGTGATTTTCAAAGTGATTCTGGGTTTTGCATTTTCAAAGGGAAACAGTGCTTTTTGCTCCTATAAAGAAAGCATATATGGGAAATGTAAAAATATTATCAGTGACATGCAGCGG